>NC_043701.1:7917725-7921283 GCF_006229205.1 Suricata suricatta | reverse complement strand
GAATGAAATCTTGCCATTTACAGCTATATGGATAGAACTAGAGTATATTATACTAAGCTTTCAGCACAGAACCCACCACTTAACTCGAACCCACGAACTGTGAGATCATGACCTGAGTCAAAGTTGAACCAACTGAGCCACCCAAGTGCCCCAGCCATAAGAAACTTTTAAATACAAAGAACAAACTCAGAGTTGCTGGAGGGGAGGTTGAGTGGGGGAGTGGGCTAAATGAGTAATGGGTATTAAGGAGGACACTGTTGGGATGAGCACTGGGTGTTATATGTAAGTGATGAAGCACTAAATTCTATTCCTAAAATCATTGTTATACTGTGTGTGAACTAGCTTGGATTTAAATTAAAAAAAAATAAAATGACAACAAAAAATAATTTATAAATTGCACCGTTCATCACGTGTTTACTGCCAGAAATCAAAGTAATAAACTGCAATTCCTACTTCAGTCCAGCATAATGAGAGGACTGTATGTCAGCATATCATTGCTGTTGAGGTGTTAAAAGAAATTCCTCGGCCATATGAAGTCATTCTTAAGTATTAAGTGTAAGTTTTTAGAAGTATTCCTTGGTGTACTGAACTACATATTGAACACCATAGATTTTGACATTAAAGTGAATTCATTGAGTCTCAGAGTGCTGTCAAGAGGAACAACACCAGGGGGCAAAATAAAGTTAAAACTAGGGTGTCCATTGCTCCCTGAATCTTTCCAGATTTAATTTATTCATTAATGCGCTTATTCAATAATATTTATGGGGAGCCAGGAGAGATGCTTTGGTATTCATTTGTACACAACTCAGGATAGTCACTCGTTTTTCTTTATTGAGGCGTAATTGACAAATACAATTATAATACATCTAAAGGGTTCCAGTGTGATGATTTGGTATGTGTTTAAAGACTTCCCACCATCAAGTTAATTAACACATCCATCACCGCACACAGTTACCTTTTTTGTATGTGGTGAGAATGCTTAAGATCTGCTCTCTTACCAATTTTCAAGTGCACGTACACAATTCAGAATGATTAACTTTGTCACCACGCTGCATATTAGATCTTGGTAACTTACTCAGCTTAGAACTGAAAGTTTGTACCCTTTGGCCAACCTTTTCCTGTTTCTTCCACCCTGCAGCCCCTGGCAACCACCATTCCACTTCCTGTTTCTAGAAGTTTGGCTTTTTTGCTTATTGTTTTTTTTAGAGTCCACATATTAGTTTTGCCGTACAGTATTTATCTCCCGCTTTCTGGCTTCACTTAGCATAATGCCCTCGAGATTGTCAGAAGTGACAAAATTTCCTTCCTTTTTGAGGTTGAATTTTCCATTGTGTATGGATGTATATATCATATTTTCTTTATTTGTTAATCCATTGACAGGTACTTATGTTGTTTCTGTATCTTGACCACAGTGAATAATACTACCGCGAAAGATGTTCATGTTGGGAATTTTATTCTGACAGGTAACCACTGGCAGCAGGGATGCTGGAAGCAACATTCTAGAGTGACCTTATCCAAAAAGGTTATTTGATTGGATCCATTTTAAAAAGAAATACTGAAATACTGATACTGCATTTGTTTTCCAAATTTTACATGGCACATGATTGACATTAGAAAATATTTGTTGTAGTTCACATATAGTTCACATGTTGCACTGATAAATATCATTATGAACAATTTCTGAGAGCAGTCAAGAATTCAAACAGTAATACTCAGTTGCACACATGAACTTGTAGGCAAGTACTCTAAATTTGTGTCAATATTTGTAATCCAGTCCTCTGAGAATACAAAACTCATGACAAGGAAGATGGTTAGGGAGCATTTTCTCAGTTCATCTCCAGTAGAAGATGAGAATGGAATAATCACTGAAAATATTTGTAATGCAGCCTGCACCAGAAGCCAGTCCCTCGAGGACAGAAATACACTTAAGAGGAAGACACATGGAATCTCTACTCAAAGAGTTTGTTTTTGACCTTTATGAATTATATATTATCACTATTTTGAATTAAGCCATTACTGACTCACTGTTGGTTTAGCAGCTAACAAATGAGTAGGTGTTTTAAAAAGCAGTGTTTAGAATCACTTAAAATGTTATTTTAAAAGCTGATTTACACTGAGAGGATTTTCTAATACTCATGTTTCTGTTAGCAACTCATTCATGTATATGCAAAAAATATAGGTATTAGGGAAATAGAAATATTACTGTGATATAATTGTATAGAGAAATCTTAAGAGATGATATATATTACAGTTTATTTTCTATGTAGAAATGTGACATTGGAGGGTTATCAGTATTTCTGTTCAATATGCAATTACATCACCTATTTTTCTATTTAAAAATATTCAATATAAATCATGGTATACGTATTCACACCTTAATTGTGCAATGAAATTATGTAGATAACTGTCATATCCCTGTGTGTGTGTGTGTGTGTGTGTGTGTGTATAAGATATTGATGAAAGAAAATTGAAGAAGGCACAAATAAATGGAAAGATGTTCACATTCATGGATTGGCAGTATTAACATGGTTAGAATGTCTGTACTACCCAAAGTAATCCACAGATACAAGGAAATCTCTAACTAAATTTCAGTGGTACTTTTTGCAGAAGTAGAACAAATAATTCTAAAAATTTTTGGAACCACAGAAGACCCCAAATAGCCAAAGCAATCTTGTGAAAAAAAAAAAAAAAAAAGAAAGTTGGAGATACCCACTCCCTGATTTCAAACTATCCTGTAAAGCTATCATAATCAAGACAGTATGGCATTGGCATAAACAGACACATATATCAATGGTACAGATTAGAGAGCCCAGAATATATGGTCAGTTAATATGTGATAGAGGAGGTAAGAATATACAATGGGAAATAGCCATAAACAGAAGGAACTCGCCATTTGTGACCACGTAGATGGCCCTTGAACATATTATGCTAAGTGAAGTAAGTCAGACAGAGTAAGACAAATACTGTTTGATTCTATTTATGTGGAATCTAAAAAACAAACAGAAAATTGTTGATACAATACTGGTTTATCTATACTACAACAAAATAGAGAATATATTGACATTATTTATAATATGATTTATGTTATAGATATAACCAGTAGTATTGTAGTAACCTGAAGCATGTTTTTACCCGGCAAGCATCCTGAACTTACAGTCATTTCATATTAAAGCAAACAAGCACATGTCTCATTGCTGGTATGTTTAGACCCAGACAGATAACGTCTCTTTAACTAAGACATCATCAGACTGAAGAGATGGCTCAACAAGGTCACTAATTCTGACCCCATTTAAGCAGATAAAAGTCACAGATAATTAAGTGAACTTAACTGCACTTACGTGTGTAACACCTTCACGTAGAGGATCGATTGTTCATTCACAGAAATGGATGTAGAAACAGGTCAGAATTACCACCATTAGCATCTTACTTGAAGTAAATCTAGTTTTCCAAAACAGTAAACCCTTGAACGTATTTTTTGTTAACCCTCAAAATACTTTTTTCCCTATTGCTTTGGAACAGAGCTTTCTGATTGTAATAGCTAATGTCAATGTATCCAGT
>NC_043701.1:7915980-7917625 GCF_006229205.1 Suricata suricatta | reverse complement strand
CAATTCCTGGATCGCTGCCATGGACTCCAGTAACTCTCCTGTCATATTCTTCGGAACCTTCAGTATCTCTATCTGTCTCTTAATTATTGGACCTTCCCCTCTCCACTGATGCGATCGTCCAATGTGGTATAACCACTGACTTCCAAGGTCATCCACGAGACCTCAACATCATCATTAACTACAAACACTCCGTAAGTTTGCTGCTCATTCTCTCCCCTTCCCCAAATCAACTGCAACAAAAATACATTTTTCCTGTACTTGGTTCACTCATGCCCTCACTTCCCTTTCACTGTTTCTATTCCAAGTTCTAGCATTATAACGACTTCCTTGGAATCAGCCTCAGTGTCTTTGCTCCTCCCTACCTCCATTACACTTGCTCAGAGAAGTTCCAGTGCTGGCAGTTTTCCAGGAGCTTTGTGTCTCCCCAGAGGGCAGAACTTTGGGGGGGTGGGGGGGATTGTAAGCAGCTGTGCTGACCCTGACCCGTCCTGGGTTAAAGTACAAGCTGCTAGCTTCAAGTGGTCCTCCTGCCGCTGCCTTCCTGCTGCCTTCCCTGCCCGTCTTTCTCCTCCCCTTATACACCTCTGCTTGCCTTCCACTGATTATGTTCCCCAGTTCATTAAAATAACAGCTTATTTCTTTGTCCCCTCTAAATTAGTAACGATGGTGGCCTTCACTTCCTTCTGCCTCATTCTTTCCAGAGGCTGTGCCAGAGGACTTTGTCCCTAGCATAACAGCTCTTTCCAAGTCTGCAGCAGGCTTCATGTTGCTAAACCAAATGGGGAATATTCTGAGTCTTTGGATTCACCATCAGCGTTAGACACAGACTATTTGCTCTCTTGAAACATTTCCTTAATGTTCTCCTGGTATTTCTCCCTTGGTCTCTCCCTACTGCTCCGTCTCATGTAAGTTCTTCCTTATTTCCCTCATCTCTAGATAATGGAAGACCCCCAGGTTTTAGTCCTTGGGCCTCTTCTCTCTTCTGTCTACACCCCTATGTAGAGATCTCATTCAATCTCATGGCCCTCGATTCTGTCTCTAAGCTCATGCCTCGCAAACTTGTATCTCCGGGTCTGTCCTCTCTGAGCCTCAGACCCAGCTGCCTATTTACAGTCTAACAGGTATTTTAGTTTTTAGGGTTTTTGTTCCCTGTTCAAAACCAAACTACGCATCCAAAGCAAACATTCCTCCCTCAGCTTTCTCCATGTAAATAAATGTCAGCCCTATTCTTATGTTTGCTCTGCCCGAAAGTCTTCGCTTCGTCTTTGACTCTTCCTCCCACGCCTTGTACCCCAAATCCCACCTGTCCCACTGCCCACAGTGTAGACACAGAGCCTGGCTGTTTCTTTCCGTCTCCTCTGGGTCCACTTCTGTGCGGGGGTGCTGCAGTAGCGTCCCAACTGATCATCACAGTGACCGCAGGAAACATTGACATGAAATGCTCTGTTTTCATCTGGTGTAAAACCAAAGGCTTTTCAAGTGGAGTTTCCCTCATAAAATATTGCTTTTGTTTTCAGACGATGATCATAATACATGGTTTTTTCTTAAATGCTTTTTATTTATTTTTGAGAGACAAAGAGAGACAGCGCGAGCAGGGGAGGGTCAGAGAGAGAGGGAGACACAGAATCTGAAGCAGGCTCCAGGC
>NC_043701.1:7914231-7915880 GCF_006229205.1 Suricata suricatta | reverse complement strand
CAATTCCTGGATCGCTGCCATGGACTCCAGTAACTCTCCTGTCATATTCTTCGGAACCTTCAGTATCTCTATCTGTCTCTTAATTATTGGACCTTCCCCTCTCCACTGATGCGATCGTCCAATGTGGTATAACCACTGACTTCCAAGGTCATCCACAAGACCTCAACATCATCATTAACTACAAACACTCCGTAAGTTTGCTGCTCATTCTCTCCCCTTCCCCAAATCAACTGCAACAAAAATACATTTTTCCTGTACTTGGTTCACTCATGCCCTCACTTCCCTTTCACTGTTTCTATTCCAAGTTCTAGCATTATAACGACTTCCTTGGAATCAGCCTCAGTGTCTTTGCTCCTCCCTACCTCCATTACACTTGCTCAGAGAAGTTCCAGTGCTGGCTAAGTGCAGTTTTCCGGGAGCTTTGTGTCTCCCCTGAGGGCAGAACTTTGGGGGGCGGGGATTGTAAGCAGCTGTGCTGACCCTGACCAGTCCTGGGTTAAAGTCCAGGCTGCTAGCTTCAAGTGGTCCTCCTGCCGCTGCCTTCCTGCTGCCTTCCCTGCCCGTCCTTCTCCTCCCCTTATACACCTCTGCTTGCCTTCCACTGATTATGTTCCCCAGTTCATTAAAATAACAGCTTATTTCTTTGTCCCCTTCTAAATTAGTAACGATGGTGGCCTTCACTTTCTTCTGCCTCATTCTTTCTGGAGGCTGTGCCAGAGGACTTTGTCCCTAGCATAACAGCTCTTTCCAAGTCTGCAGCAGGCTTCATGTTGCTAAACCAAATGGGGAATATTCTGAGTCGTTGGATTCACCATCAGCATTAGACACAGACTATTCGCTCTCTTGAAACATTTCCTTAATGTTCTCCTGGTATTTCTCCCTTGGTCTCTCCCTACTGCTCCTTCTCATGTAAGTTCTTTCTTATTTCCCTCATCTCTAGATAATGGAAGACCCCCAGGTTTTAGTCCTTGGGCCTCTTCTCTCTTCTGTCTACACCCCTACGTAGAGATCTCATTCAATCTCATGGCCCTCGATTCTGTCTCTAAGCTCATGCCTCGCAAACTTGTATCTCCAGGTCTGTCCTCTCTGAGCCTCAGACCCAGCTGCCTATTTACAGTCTAACAGGTATTTTAGTTTTTAGGGTTTTTGTTCCCTGTTCAAAACCAAACTACGCATCCAAAGCAAACATTCCTCCCTCAGCTTTCTCCATGTAAATAAATGTCAGCCCTATTCTTCTGTTTGCTCTGCCCGAAAGTCTTCGCTTCGTCTTTGACTCTTCCTCCCACGCCTTGTACCCCAAATCCCACCTGTCCCACTGCCCACAGTGTAGACACAGAGCCTGGCTGTTTCTTTCCATCTCCTCTGGGTCCACTTCTGTGCGGGGGTGCTGCAGTAGCATCCCAACTGATCATCACAGTGACCACAGGAAACATTGACATGAAATGCTCTATTTTCATCTGGTGTAAAACCAAAGGCTTTTCAAGTGGAGTTTCCCTCATAAAATATTGCTTTTGTTTTCAGACGATGATCATAATACATGGTTTTTTCTTAAATGCTTTTTATTTATTTTTGAGAGACAAAGAGAGACAGCGCGAGCAGGGGAGGGTCAGAGAGAGAGGGAGACACAGAATCTGAAGCAGGCTCCAGGC
>NC_043701.1:7876022-7914131 GCF_006229205.1 Suricata suricatta | reverse complement strand
TTTTCATCTGGTGTAAAACCAAAGGCTTTTCAAGTGGAGTTTCCCTCATAAAATATTGCTTTTGTTTTCAGACGATGATCATAATACATGGTTTTTTCTTAAATGCTTTTTATTTATTTTTGAGAGACAAAGAGAGACAGCGCGAGCAGGGGAGGGTCAGAGAGAGAGGGAGACACAGAATCTGAAGCAGGCTCCAGGCTCTCAGTTAGCTGTCAGCACAGAGCCTGATGCGGGGCTCAAACCCACGAACGTGAGATCATGACCTGAGCCGAAGCTGGACGCTTAACCGACTGAGCCACCCAGGTGCCCCGATAATAATACGTGTTTAAAAGAAATATTTCTACATCGTGAAAACTTTGCAATCCTACCTATTTTTCCACACCATGACTTGCATTTAAATCAGCACAGCTCGGGGTTGGGATTAGGCAGGTAGGTATAAAGAATAGGATTTAAGTTGTGTTTTATTACTATTATAGTCATTTACTTATAACCTCTTCTGTCATCATAAGAACTTATTTATATCATAACTAGTTGAAATATTATTATGAAAAGTTCCTACTTCCAGATTCTTCTTACCTTTGACAGCTCTTCTCCTAACTCACTCACCTCTCCTGAAAAGGCCCAGAACCCAGAGACAGAATATTCCGTGAACATCATTAGACACTCCCCAATCTGAACCGTCAGCTTTCACCAACCCGCCATCTAGGTGCTCTTTACTCCATTGTCATAATCATCCATGTGTAATTTAACGTGCGGACACCCATACACTCTGTATTTTCTTCCTCTCACAGAAATTCTTGTGTTTGTCCCTGTTGAGGCGAATGTCTCTGTTGTGCCCAAGGAAAGGTGATTGACAAATGAAATTAACTCCCTTCTGTATTAATTTCGTGTTTGAATTTCTCTTTTTTTAGCTTTCATTTTGTAATTAAATTAAATCATGTTTTTAAAATTTGAGTGTAGTTGACACACAGTTATATTAGTTTTAGGTGTACAACATCGTGAGTCGGCAAGTTCATTCACTTTGCGGTGCTCACCACAAGTGTCCCTATTCTCTGTGACCATACAATGCTGTTACAGTATCATCGACTATACTCCTTATTCCTGGGACTTCTTTATTCCATAACTGGAAGCCTGTCCTTATCAGCCTTGCTGATTGAGGGGGTGTCTTCCTGTTGATTTGATCATCTGTTACTTGATTTTGTTTTAGCCCTCAGACACTGAACATGCTATTTCCAACCAAACCTAATGTGCATTTTATCTATTCCAATGTTAAACATAACCTTATAGCTCAAAAACCTCAGCAATGTTTGACTTCAAATGCTAATGTATAAACGTATCATATAATCTTCATAAGGATGTATTATATAGTTATATCTCATTTCTCATCACTTGAAGATTAGGGATTTAAAAATTAATAATTCAAAAGTGGTAATTTTATCCTGAGCCCCTGTGCCTGTGACCAGGATTCTGTATCAGTCAGTATTGGAGCTGGGTAGCAAAGATGTATGTACAATAGTGCTTATTTTACTTTTAAGTCAATCAATTGTGCTTTTTATTTTAAAAGCATAAATAATTAGAAAGCTCATACTTATTATTCTCCATTAGTCTTTATGGAGTTCCTTCAGCCTTACTCATATACAATTCCAGTATTAAAAACCGAAGCCCCAGCCTGCTCAGTGTCCTTCTGGGTGGAGGTGGTAATGTGGGTGTATGTGTGTGTTTGTGTGTATACATGTGCTTGTGTGTGTAGTGGATTAAAAAAAATGTTATTCAGTTTGATCATTCTCAAGTCCCTCAACCTGACTTTTCTGACCATGGATCACAGAGGCTATATTCAAAGCTTCAAATCAGCATTAGTCAAAATGCTTAGTTACTTCCTTCCACTGAGCAAACATCTCCTTCATTTTCCACCCTAGGACTTTTAATTTGTTCTATTGTTTCCTCCACATCTAGTCCCACCAACCAGAATCTCTTTCTCTGTTTAATTCCATGGTTAAACCAGAAGATGTTTAGAAAGATGATGTCTCCAGGCCTTTATACAAGACTTCTTTAATCATAGAATTTCTGCTACCCCTCCCCACAAATAGTCATGTTTTAAGAGGTCTGGGAATGTGTTTGCTTTGTTTACCTCTGTATCTTCAGGGTCTAGCCTAAGGAAAGTCTTATGAGAGATTTTGATTGGATAAATGAACATTATTGTTGAATGGATGAATGATCTCATACTTTTCCTCTAAACAGAAGTGACATTAAGTCATCACAAATAGACGTAAAGCCAGGCAATCAGATATGGGACCAAGAATCTCAGAGGAGACAGGAATCAGTTATAACTGGGAGTGTCTGGAAAGCTTTCATGGAATATGGGTTCCTTCAAGAGATAAAGGCAAACTAAGCCAATATGAACAAAACAAATCCAGTCAGAACAAGGAGAGGCAGAGGTGACTGAGTAGGTGTACTTAGGAACGTGAGACGTGTTAGAGAAAGCCGAACAATAATTTGGCTAAAATATAAAAATAAACCCATCTGGCCACATTATAGACAGTTTGAATAAAAAATTAGAGATTGGGCATTTTACTGGGTAGGTAACTAACAGAAAAAAAATAACAGGGAATGGATGGAAAACGCCTGGAATTGAATGGCAGCCTCAATACAGTATGTGAAGAGAAGTGCTAATAGAAAAGAGACTTTTTTCGGGGGTGCCCCTAGCACTCACAAATGCAGGCACAGGCACTGGGCCCCGGGTTGATTTTCCTGGAGGGCTGCAGGCAACCAGCCCGGGTCTCTCCTGGGCTTCAGGAGGAGGGCAATGTTAAAGCTGCACCAAAGGGTGTAAACAGCCCAATGGTTTCATGATGGCTTCCACTTCTCATAGGCCAACTTAACTGTATAATTCTTAGAAGAGAATGATGGACGAGAAGACATAAAGCAAGGAGACTCTGACATAGTGAAGTTTCAGGTTGCGGTAGAATAAAAGTACTTTGTAAAATTGATTTTCAAATAAAAACATTTAACTTTCAAAGAACAGTACAAATAATGTAAATACTGACTTAATTGGCTCACATTAAAAGAAGTACAGAACAGTAACGATACAGCTTAATTTGATATTTGACAAATGGCAAATGGGCCCAATTGAAAGGATTACAAATAATCTACCTCGGGTTTAATTTTTCATGAAGACTTTCCAAAATATTCTAGCCCACAATGTGCCCTCAGGACCTCACCCAAGGCTTGAGCCTTGTAAGCTACTCAATATCACTAAATGATTTTTTTCTTCTTAACTTTATTTCATATTCTAACAGTTAGTAATAAATTTGCATCTTATTGCTACTTGAAATCTAATTTTTTCAACTAAATGGCACAAGTTGAGGGCCCTATCTTGCACTTTTCTTGAATCTTATACTGTTCATTTAATAATTGAAATTACAATATCATTAACACAACATAAATTATATGGAGTTGAATTTGCCACCAGAATGATGGATTCAATTTGATAGTCGACCTTTCTTTTGGATTTCAATTGTCATTTATTATTGTTCAGTTTATTTTAGAATTCTTTTTAAGCTGCCACTTTCATGGACTCTAACGTCCATTTATAAGTTGAATTCTCTGTCTTTTGAATTACTATTATTCACTTAAAATGTAGATTTATACTCTCAGAAGAAAATGGGATAAGAGGAAGAACTTTCCCATTGTTTTATTTCTTACTTATGTGGTATCTGCTCTTCGGAGTCTGTGTTTGACCTTGTCTATACTAGAAGTGAAAGTGAAGATAGATATTTGGAATCAGAAACCTGATTTTATGTATCCTCCTGTTTCCCAACCTGTGTTCCCCCCCACTAGTACATTGAGCCTACTAAAATTATTTTGTTGACAAATGCATTTTGTATATAATTTAATGATAAAAATAGAGAGGAAAATGTCCTACCTTCAATGAGGTCACAGTCTGGGAAGACAGAGATCCAGGAATCACCCAGGTAATTTGTTTGATTATAGAATGGAGGCCTCCAGTTAGCAGAATTTCTGTTCAACTGGATTTTTTAATTAACTCAGGATTAACCCATCTGTTCAGTGAAGCTGCTTAGAATAAGAGAAGCCTTCATTCTAAGGGTTATTCTCAGAGGTGCACATCTAGGTATATATAATATGGATTTATAATTCAATGTATAATTTTAGAGATGGACTGTTTTGCCAACACAAGATAGCATTTCATTGTGGAGATGTTGACAAGAAGAATAAGAAGTAAAGAGCTCATCTCCTAAGCAAGCACGTCTCAGCCATGTACCAAGAAAACAGGCTCTGGGCACTGGTGTTTTACACATGATGTCATCATGTCCCGGGGCAGCTCCCAATCTAGGGAAAGGAATTAGATGGGTAAAGATATCATTACAGTACACTATGGTGAGTGCATCTCAGCATGGAAGACGGGGCATCTATTAACATCTGATGGTGCACAGATGTTCCCAGAGGACATGGAGTAGACAGGACAGTTTGGATGAAGGGAATAGCATGGACAGCAGATTAGGGAAATATAGGTTATTTCCTATGATTGGTTTCCAAAATTCCTGATTAGGTTGAAAAGATTCTATCTTAGTCCATTTGGGCTGCTATAACAAAATACCATAGACCGAGTGTCTTATAAACAATAAACGTGTCTCTCACCATTCTGGAGCCTGAGAAGCACAAGTTCAAGATGTTGGCATATTTGGCATCTGGTGAAACCCTGCTTCTTTGTCAACCATCTTTCCACTGCGACCTCACGTGGTGGAAGGGAAGGGAACCCTGTGGGGTCTCTTCTATAAGAGCACTAATCCCACTCATGAAGCCTCTGCCCTCACGACCTAGTCACCCCCCAAAGGCTCCACTTTCCTAATACCATCAGTTGGTGATTAGGATCAACATCTGAATTTGGGGGAGACACTACATCAAGATCATAGAAGATAATACTGTTACCCTTTCTCATTCTTTTCTTTTTTATTTGGGGAATAAATATATATTTCTATGCAACAAGCTACAAACCTTGTATCGGTTCTGTGAAAACTAACAAAAACACCTATCAAATCTTCCCTCCTATTACAAATAGAGGTGATTTCCTTCAGCTGTGCAGGCAATGCTGTCTGTTTTGGACCCTGTCTCTTTATACCTTCAATGAAACTCTACAATACAGACATTTCCTTTCTTCTCCTATGTATTTCACTGCAAGCTTCTAACCAGATCATTGCCATCAGCCTTTAAACAGGCTCAAGTCTGCCCCATGGTAATCTTGATTCCACATGTCAAGTCTCTACAACTCAGCTTCCCTTGACAGCAAAAACTTCTAGAATGGTTGTTCCTATGTAGTTCCACATTGCCACTTCATCTTGGCCTGTTCCAGTCTTTTGCTTCCATCATTCAACCAAGACAGCGCTCCCCAAAGGTCACTAATGACCTCTGTGTCTCTTGGCAAAACAGACTTTCTATCTTTTCCTTGTTTCTCCTCTCAGATGCATTGGTCCCGTAAGTCAGTTTCTCTTTCTTGAAACAATTGCTTGTATTGGCTGCCATGACTTTGCCCTCTTAATTTTTGCTTATTTCTTTGGATTCTACTGGACCCCACTAATTTTCTTTTGTATTCTTGTTCTTTGTCCTGCAGTCATTAAACAAGAGTTCTGGAGGACTCGGTACAAAGCTCGCCTCTCCTTTTACTCTTGCTTCATGTGAGGCAGCCTCATCCATACCGATGGATTCAGAGTCTGTCTACTCTAAACACTCCCAAATTTACATTTTTGGTCAAGGCCTGCCTTTTAGTGTACCAGGTTTGTTTAATAGGCACCTCAAATGCGACACTTACACAACTGCACACATCTGCTGTTCCTTAAATCCTGAAACCTGGCCTGACCCCATTGTGTTTTATGTCAGAGATAACGCAATTACCTACCCTGATTCTTTAGGTTAAGAGACTATAAAAAACTCTTTTAATTTTAAAAGCACTTTGCAGCAGATTTTCTCAGCTGTGGCAGTATCAGTTGGGGCCAGATCATTCTTTGCCGGGAAGATCACTCCTGTACATGATGTACATGTACATCAGCATCCCTGACCTACACCCATCGATGCTACACCCACTCTCTTCCAGTTGTGATGACCGGATTGTGTCCAAATATTGCCAGGTGTCTTTCAGAGAGGTAGTACCAGCCTTAATTGAGAACCACTGCTTTACAGGGAAGACAGAAGGAAGCTGCTTTTATTAAAAAACAGAAATCATACTGAAGGTTTTATGGTGTCATTGGAACAGAAGATTTAAGATAGGAAAATAATAAAAATCCAGTAAGTGAATTATCCAAGTATATGTCTGAAGTGATCATATTATGTATTGAACCATCATTATTGCCATTATTAGGTACATTCTATGAATTCCATCAGTTACCTAAAATATTCTTCATAAGATTTGCTCAAGCAACAACTTGTCTTATCGTTCACACCTGTTAGAATGGCTGTCAACAAAAAGACAAGAGGGGCACCTGGGTGGCTCAGTTGATTTAGCGTCCCACTTCGGCTCAGGTCATGATCTCACGGTTTGTGGGTTCGAGCCCCACATCAGGCTCTGTGCTGACCTCTAGCTCAGAGCCTGGAGCCTGCTTCAGATTCTGTGTCTTCCTGTCTTTCTGACCCTCCCCTGCTCACTCTCTGTCTCTCTATCAAAATAAAGACATTAAAAATTTTTATAAAAAAGAAATAAATCAAATAAAAAGACAAGAGATAGCAGCACCTGGGTGGCTCAATTAGTTGAGTTTCTGATTCTTGATTTCAGCTCATGTCATGATCCCAGGGTCATGGGATAGAGTCCCTCATTGGACTCTGCACTGAGCATGGAGCCTACTTGGGATTCTCTCCCAGCCCCCCTCTCTCTCTGTCTTTCTCCCCCACTCATGCACTTGCTGTCTGTCTGTCTGTCTGTCTCTCTCTCTCTCTCTCTCAAATAATAATAATAAAAGACGAGATGAATGTTGGCTAAGATGTGGACACTGTTGGTGGACATATAAATTGGTGGAGCGACTATAGAAAATAGTATGGAGGTTCCATGAGAAATTATAAATAGAACTGGCATGTGATCTGGCAATGTCACTTCTGAAGGAAATGAAACTTACCTTGAGATAACCACACCCTTGGGTCACTGAAGCATTCCTTATCCACAGCAGCCAAGACACAGACACAGCCTAAGTGTCTACCAACTAATGAATGGATAAAGAAAACATGAAACACACACACACACACACACACACACACACACACGAGTATCATTCAACTGAAAAAAGAAGGAAATCCTGAAGTGCCTGGGTGGCTCAGTCAGTTAAGCATCCAACTTCAGCTCAGGTCATGATCTCACAGTTTATGAGTTCAAGCCCCACATCGGGCTCTGTGCTGACAGCTCAGGGCCTGCAGCCTGCTTCCGATTCTGTGACTCCCTGTCTCTGCCCCTCCCCTGCTTGCTTGCTCTTGCGCGCGCTCTCTCTCTCTCTCTCTCAAAGATAAACATTTAAAAAGTTTAAAAATTAAATGAAATTTTAAAAAAGGAAATCCTGCCATTTACAATAATATGGATGGACATTGAGGGTATGATGCTAAGTGAAATAAGATAAACAGAAAGACAAATACTGTATAATCTCACTTACATGTGGAATCTAAGAGAAAAGGAACTCTTCGAAACAGAGGATGTATTGGTGGTCGCCAGAGGCAGGTGGTATGGGGGAGGGAAGGGAAAGGAGGGGGTAGTCAGAAGGTACAAACCTTCAGTTCTGAGATTATTGTGCTCTGTAGGTGCACTGTACAACATGGTGGCCGCCGTTAACAACACTTTATGGTATATCTGAACGTCACTAAGAGAGTAGATCTTAAAAGTTCTTATCCCTCCTCCAAAAGTGTAACCGTGTGAGGTGATGGATGGTAACTTCTTATGGCGATCATCTCACAACATATGCATATGTCAAACCCCTAAGTTGTACACTTTAAACTAGCACAACGTCGTATGTCAGTTATGTCTCCGTAACCAGGGGCTGGGGAAAGTCTGTCTGGTGAGAACCAAGAAACCACACCTGAGCCTGGAGGATAGCACCGAACTAGTTCACATCATTTCTCCCCTCCCCTCCTCCATCTCTAAACAACGGGCTCACTGTATCTTTAAGACACGTGCTTCTGCCTGTCACTCAGGGTCCTCCTGCCCGGAATGCCCCCTTCACTTAACCCCTTTTCATCCTCCGGAACATTGATCAGCCGTCACTTTCCCAAGGGCTTTCTTTCCCCGCACCCCTTATGCTATCTTAGAACTGTGCGCCATTCTTTCTGCACATAACCCAAGTTCATTACTGAGTATGCATTTGTATGCATCTTTGAATATTTATTATACCCAATAGACTTTAAACAAGTATGTAATGAATAAACTGTAAAACATGAATCCCTTGCAGCAATGTATATGATTAAATAGAAAGAAAAGAAAGGGAGGAAGAAAGGAAGGAAAGAAAGAAGGAAGGAAGGAAGGAAGAGACAATCCAGGCACAAGGGTTGCTACCTTGCCCACCAATAGCATAAGATATTTCCAATTAATACCATACTAAAAAAAAAAATCTCGCTAGACTGGTCATCCACAAGGTGTAGTATCTTTCCCTGCAGGGCTCATTACCGTAAGTGGGCTGCCAACCCCCTTCACCTATTTCCACTTCCTACACACCGTAATTTAAAACTTCTACCGTTAGCATCTCAAATACTGTTTTTCAGAGTTGTTAAGTTCCCTGGGTGAATATTACACGCATTAAATTTAAGAAAAAATGTTTAACTGGTAAGTGCATTAATTAATTATTTAAAAATTTCCTTTACCCTACAAGATTCCATGGGTTTTAAACTCAAAATTCTCCCTATAGCTGGCAAAAGTTGTAATGTAGTCGTGGGCAATGTGAAGTGGTTCATTCGGCCATAGTGTGTTTACTGTTGGATTGTCAGAGGAAAGGGCTGTGATCCTAAGGCCGTCCTGGAGCACCTCCTCGGTGACAAGGGTTAACGCCTCGTGTTTGCTCCGTGATTCAACATGAAGGGGAGCTTTGGGGCAACAGTGTGGAGTACCCAATTTGACACTTGGTTTGGAAAGACAAGTATGAATTTCATACTGGAACGTCATGTTATCTGTGAAATTTTGAAGCTATTTTCATATTTTTGCATCAGTAGGGATTTCTTGTGAGCCTGCTTTCTCCTCCATGCCCTACAAACTGCAATAGAATGGTGTGCCTCTGGGTGTTTTCAGACTGCCTGGGGGTAGACATTTGCTGTCTTCATATCCAGAATTCTGTCGATGTCTAACAGAGTTGAAATACCAAATTTAAAAGCATCTCATTTTCTTTGATACATCTTCCTGTTTTATGATTTAGGTAGGAACAATGGCAAAATTTGGATGTGCTTGAATATTTAAGAACCATGAAATTAGTATCTATTAAAATAACAATGCTTCATTGTCATCTTAAATAACATATGCACTTTAAAGTATGGAGAAACTATTTTATACTCCAAAAGTACATTATCAGTCTACTAAAACAATGAGAAGCTAATAGCAATAATACAAAGGAGAGATATTGAAACTTACTGAAGGTCACAGAGCCAGAAGTGTTAGAAATGAAAATAGAAAGTGGAAAAGTAAGTTATGGATGATTATTCACCTGGGCTTCAGGTTCAAGGTTATGCCTTCTCTGTATTTGTTTTATTTTTTAATGTTTATTTTTGAGAGAGAGAGAAAGAGAGAGACTGAATGTGAGCAGGGGAGGGGCAAAGAGAGGGAGACACAGAATCCAAAGCAGGCTCCAGGCTCTGAGCTGTTGGCACAGAACCCAACACGGGGCTTGAACTCACAACCTGTGAGATCATGACCTGAGCTGAAGTCAGCTGCTTAACCAACTGAGCCACCCGGGTGCCCCAAACCTTCTCTGTATTTGTTACTAGTTGTACTATTAAATATATACACAGTTGCTGAGCTTCATGCTTTAGCAACTACTTTTCCCTTCAAATAACAATTATTATTTGTAGATGTTAATTTAAAATAGCTACATGAAAATAGAGCCCTGTGTATCACTGCTAGAATAAAAATCCTGTTTCTAGCCCACGATTTTAAAATGAAGTATTTTTTTAAATCCCTCTACATTTATTTCAAAATTAAATTGAAATGTTGCCTACCAGGGTATTTAGGCATGGTGTATCTATCTTATCCTAAAGTTAGACTTTTCCCTTCTACCATCCATATTGAGAGAGAGATGGAGTTTTCCAGTACTTTCCCAAGGAATAAATAAATCTATAATAATAATAACATATTCGTGTTTAGTGGTTTGTAATATCTTCCATCTGCATATGGTTTCATATGTACTTAACAAATATCCAAAAATGAAGGTCATTCCTGTTCTGTGTATAATTGGTGTGTCTGTGTTAATGAGGAGAAGCTGACAAAGACAAGAAAGAAAGCGGTTTTGATTATCTAAAGGAATGAAACATAAAGTAATTTTTTAGTCCTTTTAAAGTATTTTGTATCTTTAGTTGCACATGAGGACACCTGCTACTTTAGGAAACCCTAGCACTTCAAATAAATTGGCCACGGTCTGCCGTGCTCTGAAAGCCAAACTGCAGGGTTCTGGACACCTTCCCAGCCTCTTATTGTCCCTCTTTAGGTCATAGCGATGCCCTGAAACATTGGCTTCCCTTTTAACTGTCACAGCACACATTATCTTGTGTATTGCTTGTGTGTCAGAATGTGTGTGTGTGTGTGTGTGTGTGTGTGCGCGCGCGCGTGTGTGTGGGGGTAGGATATACGGTGAATTTGTGCAGGTGTCCTCAATACCTTTAGACCCTTAGTCTTTGGCAACAGGAGAGGGAGAAATAGATACGATTTTATTGATTCATCCAACAGATAATTCTGATGAAAGCATTGGAAAGCATGTTGTACAAGCCTGTTCTGGGTAACACAGAGTGCTAGAATTTTGAAATTAAATTTCTTGACCTCTAAGATCGAAATCCGCCCAGAAGAGGCATGGCTCCTAAACGTTTTTGCCAAAATAAATGGGTGAAGCCCACTTCCAGCTGCAATTCTGTAATCACTACAGGGAATTATGAAGGTGATGAGGCTACAGAAAAGCCACGACAGCAGCAGGACCAGGATCTCTGCCAAGATTTACCTCAACTGGTGAGAGTCTCAAACTTGAGCAAGCCTCAGCATCCCTGGGGCTCTCTCGGTTAAGTAGGTCCATGCCAGGGCAAGCAGAATTTGCATTTATAACAGGCATGTCACTTCCGGCCACCCAAGAAGCTGGAACCTGCTCCAGCTGTGAGTAAAGAGGGGCTGGCAACTTAGTATCCAGCTCCGAACTCCTCATCGGAAAGCTATTACTTTGAATCCTGCAGGGTAAAAAGTACTGGGACCAAGTAGGACATTCCTAAACTACATTTTTTAGGTTGCATAACTTTGAATCCTATGAACTCAGGTTTCTCCTATCAGTTTTTAGATGAGTGAACTGAGGCTGAGACAAGACAAAGTATTAAGTAAACTGAAATCAGTTGACCATTAAGATGAGAAAGTTCTAGAAATATGTTCCTGAAACTGAGTGACCATTCTTAAGAAGAGTTATAAAGTCTTTAAATTTTTTTACCTTTACTTATTTTTGAGAGAGAGAGACAAAGCACGAGCAGGGGAGGGGCAGAGAGAGGGGGAGACACAGAATCTGAAGCAGGCTCCAGGCTCTGAGCTGTCAGCACAGAGCCCAACATGGGACTCGTAACCATGGACCATGAGATCATGACCTGGGCCAAAGTGAGACACTTAACTGAGACACCCAGGTGCCTCAAGAAGACTGATAAAGATTTTAGATACCTATAACACAAAGGAGCATACGGCCTAGGGTCTAATACTTCTTACTATGTAAGCGCGGATGGATTCATTACCCTGGGGAGCCTCAGTTTCCTCATCCAAGGGTCGGGTTGGATTGGATGATTTACAAGGCTCTTTTGAGTTCTGGCTCTCTGATTCCTGTTTGGGGTGGGAGTTTTAACAAGCTGTGCTTCATGTTCCCTAAATGATAAGATGCTGTGGGGGTGTGTATCCACAACTCCTGATGTGCATCCTTCATCCATAATGTGAGTCCTCCCCTCTGGCACCACCTGCTTCAATGATTCCTTAATTTTGTGGCATGTTTTGGGCTGGTGGAAAACAGATCTATTCATGCAGCAGAAACTCCGGCCAAATATTACCACAGAATTTAGGTTGTTATAAAGTCTGTGGGGTAGAACAAAATTAAGAGCAATAGCAAGAAATTTTCAATGTAGGAAAATTGATATTTTATACAGCTTGAAATAAATAGTCCTTCGAATCAAATGAAAGGATTTTGTTTTCATAAGCTGTGCCATTTGACAAAATGACTTTGCTTTTAAACTCTGTGCACCAGCTATATTTCACCATTTTCTATGGAAAATTTATTTGTCCAGTTATTAAATATATTCAAAATTAAGCACAGAGTTGATGGAGATATTTTGCTAGGCAAAAAAGAAAATACACCAATATTTTAAAACCACGCTTCAAAAACACACATTTTTTTATGAGAACAAATCTGTAGGAAGACTTTTGGAAGTAGGATTTAGTGCCTAAGAAGAGAACCTTGTAAAAAAAAAAAAAAACTTTCTTTAGCATTTATCAATCGTTCTGTTGACCCTAATCAGAGTATTATGGGCCAGAAGAATGAGAAATGATGACTTACTAACTCTACAAATGCTTTATTCATGTTTATTCAGTGACTCTACACAGTATTTAACATCACAAATGTACACCTTCCATCTCAACTCCAATAATGAATCTTTATTAGAGATGATCATTTAACCTGATAGGGAAAGGGCTTGCTGGATATTTTCTGCATCTTTCTGAACACTTTCGTCCTTGTAGAATGAAGGGAATGACTTCGGTTTCACAGTGTGTGCTTAAAACTTGATGTGCTATCCATTTAGTCAACGGGTATGGAGAAACTCCCATATTGTCAGAAGGGTTTGAAGTTGAGGGGACCCGGGTGGCTCAGTCGGTTAAGCACCCGTCTTCTGCTCAGGTCATGATCTCGCAGTCCGTGGGTTCAAGCCCGTGGCTGACAGCCCAGAGCCTGGAGCCTTCTTTGGATTCTGTGTCTCGTTCTCTCTCTGCTCCTCTCCCGCTTGCACTCCGTCTCTCCCTCCCTCTCTCTCTCTCTCTCTCTCTCTCTCTCAAAAATACATAAACATTAAAAAAAATTTTTTAAAGGGTTTGAAGCATTTCCATTTCGAACATTGCTAGTTATTCTTCCCCTTGGAAAGCTGGAAGGTAATATCGTGTCCTGGATGGGCAGGTTATGGGATGTTACGACTGGAGGGGAAGGGACATTAGGTTCTGCGCATGTCCTCTGCCTCCCGACCTAACAACACTGGTTAGCGGAGAGGCCTCCCTGAAAGTCCATCTGGGTAAACCCTGATCTGCTAACTCGTTGGGCCAAGTGACTTTTAGTTCCTTTTCTTTCCGATGAGCCCTTTATGTATTTCTGTTCCGATACCTCTTTTCAAATGCAAGTTCCAATGAAGCATCCTGACATTAGGATGTTTTGGTAGTGCACTGCTTTTGCAACAGACATATATTCTGAATTAATAATGAGTCCTTTACTAGATGGAAAGCAAAGCCATTTGTATATTTTTGAATAATATTTTACCCCACTTCTTCTAAATCACAGATACTAACTCCTACTCCAGTACAGCATCTGAGTTTTGTGGGTCTCTCTTGCCTGGCGAAGCCAGATAAATAACGAATTCTTACTTTCCTGTTTCTTCTCTCCACTGTTAACCTGTGTTTTGGTTGTTGCTGATTTTGGTGGTGGTAGTGGAGGTGGGGGTAGAGGTGGGGGGGTGATGAATGGCTGAAAACATGATTATTTTTAAGTCACAAACATAAAATTGAATATATCTGGAGACACTCAGATCGTGTGGTTTCATTGGGAGAAAAACGCTCATCACGATTTAGTTCCAAGATAAGGCGTTTGAAAAATGGTATTTGACAAAAGGTATTTGATAAAATACATATTTTTGGTCTTACCAAATTCAAATTTCAGAAAGTGACATTTTGCTGACCTCACCTCTACCTTCTAGGCCAGTGCTTTGATATATAGGCAAAGCTGGATTCAGCTAAACTAATAAACATAAGCAAACAACTTTATTTGTAAGTTTTACATAATTTTTTTAATGGTTATCTTTGGCACTTAGTGGGAAAAAATGTCATTCCTTCAATTTCTCCAGTCACTACTTAGTTATTGCATGATTTGGGGCAATCGGTTACAATAGACCTTGGATGTTTTTAGCTGAGTGATAATAGTGAAGTTTCTTAGGTTTCCCGGGCTTCAAGTCATACCATTAATTTGTGAATACTTTCCAGCTGTTTTTGGATTCCTCTATTCCAAGACATGGTAATATTTTAAAAATTGAATCCCTATGTGGACCTGAGAGAAGTGATTAAACATTCATATGGAAAGGTTGTAGCTTTGTGTTCTCTTTACTGTGAAATTTCAGAACCACTAATCCAAAAACTTTGAAGAGCATAATCCAAATACGCCGTTCCAATAAACGTCTCAGAGATTTGTTAGGAAGGCAACTGCTTGATTCCATTCCAAGATCAGCATCTCCAAGAAGCAGGGATCTGTCAGTTGTATTTGTTTGGCCCTCGTTCCTAATTGTTTGTTTTTATTCTTTGGATCTCAGACTCCCATCCACCATTTGCATTTCCTATTCCCAGTGAAAATATTTTTGTATTATTTTAGCATTGTGCCCATAGTCACTTAAAAGAACAGATGCCCAACAGCAAGGATATCAGTCACCTTTTTGAAAGTCCCCAGGAAATTATTCCGTTTTTGTGGGTGATTAATACATTCCACCCTTTAAAGGCAGAGATTGCTGGGTTGGGAACATGGTTAAGAAAACAGAGCAGTCATTAACCCGATTACTTTCCCAACAAAGAAAGGCAGGGCAGTTTGATAGCATAAAAGATCAGCACAACAGAGGCCAACATGAGATAAAAGCGTGTTAGGGTCTTGGCACAACTTTAAAATAATTTCTATGAACAACTGTCCTCAAAACATAGATACAGGTAAAATCGCTTAATAAAATGATTAAAGGATTCCAAATATTTAAATATGTTCCTTAATATTTTTATATAAAAAGGATTTTATTTGCTTTTGAAATCTCATAACTTGTCTCTTTCTGTCTGTCTGATTTTCTTATTTTTACTGGCACCATTGCCTTCAGTCTCTGAGAGTGAAGGTAAAACCACCAAATTTTATTTGTTGGGTTATTAGAATTACATTATAGGTTCTCTCTGAAAGGATGACTGGACAGAGCTCATTTAATGATCAGTGTTTTTCAAAACACTCCATCCCAACAAGGAAAAGACAGCTACTGGGCAGGAATCAAGAAAGATCCAGGGAGGGAGCGAGCTCAGATACAGAAAGTGGGTCGAGGTAAAGGATGCCTGACAGGATGTTCAGCTCAGCTGCCCCTCTCCAGGGCCTGACAACTTCCTGCTTCATGAATACTCAAAGACTGTGACAAAAGATGGAGCTATTTCTGTCCATCCCGTTGGCTCTGTGTTTTAGTGTTCACTGGAACATTAAACACCCCAATGGGACTATGGAGGCTCCCAAAGCATAGCTAGGAAACCACACTTACATGGTATTAGAATTCCAGATCCAGAGACCGTATTTTCACACTGTGTTGATTAGATTTCTCAGAATGGCCTCCTGCCTCAGTTTCTTTACGGATTGCTACAGATAAAAGTTATATTTGACTTACAGTGTTGTGAGGATGGAAAGCTTTACAATATTGCTTGACACAAAACATTTAACAAATGTAAGTGGGCATTCTTAGTTTTATGTGAAGTTTCAGTGGGTATGTGTGGGGTTATTAACTTATGAAAGATACATTTAAGGGGGTCAAGAATTATTTTACCCTCCTTTCAGAATATAATGTTCACGACATCAAAATAATTGGGAACTGTATTAACTTTTATGTTAAACTTTTTAATGTTTAGTTTTGAGGGACAGAGCATGAGCAGGGGAGGGGCAGAGAGAGAGGGAGACACAGAATCCGAAGCAGGCTCCGGGCTCTGAGCTGTCAGCACCAAGCCCGACCTGGGACTCAAACTCACGGACCATGATATCATGACCTGAACCGAAGTTGGACACTTCACCGACTGAGCCATCCCTGCATTAACTTTGAGATGATTCTTTCATGAGGAAAAGTAGTGGAACCAAGGTCTGAGTGGTTGCAGTCGATATTTTATTTGGGCTAAGAGTCTGGTACTCTGCTCACCACTGGGGCCCAGAGCCCTCCAGGCAGGACCCAGGCTACTGGGCGCACAGTCAGCAGAGCAAGACACACCGTCTTCATTTTTTATTTTTATGTGTGTCTCTGTCTGTCTGTCTTTCTCCCTCCCTCTCTGGATAAATCCTGTTTTATTTCTGAGCCACTGTGTCTTGTTTTCTAAATTTCAATGCAGCCCTCCTTCTATTGACATTGGTTTTGGTCTCCTTATGCCGCTGTCTATGTTACAGCCTTCATTCAAATGAAACAAGATAGGATTCTTCATACATCAGCTGGGAAAGCCCTGCTGCAGAAGAGTATTCTGGAAATGCTACTGTTTATTTTCCTGGAATGTTTTGTGGTTATCTGAGGCTCTCCCTCCCCCAGTTGAATTGGTCTATGCCATCAGTGATGGTCTACACCCTCCATCAGCCGGAGGGAGGTTTAGGAAGCTAGAGACCTCTCCGGGTCTGCCACTATTTACAGCCATGACTATGAGCAAATCGAACTAGCCTCTTATCTTCCTTACAGTGAAACAATGAGAGAAGACAATTTCTCCCAAGAGTACCTGAACACCACCCCCAAGAGACTGTTTAAATTATCAAATCAGACTAAGCTTTAATGCCGAGTAATTACTTAGTTAAATTCTTATAGCACACACCAGCTGGTAAGGACTCATGTTGAGAACAAGGTCAGCTGTGGGCAAAATTTAGTGTTATATTTTCCCTGGACATTAATTGCCATAGACGATAAATCTTGTGCCTTCTACATAAAAGAAGTAGCATATGAAGGTAAAAGGACTTTTGGATCTGATGAGAGAAGGAAGGTCAGTGTAATTGGATAGGAAGGGATCAAGGAGGAGAATGGGATGGCTTACAGTTGAGGGGGTGGGCAGGGACCAGACCCTGCCGCACCGCCTTGGGGGTTAGATGAAGGCTTCCCCCTTTATCCTTTTGGAAAAGGATTTTGGAGCACTTGGGTGGCTCAGTGGGTTAGGCGTCCAGCTCTTGATTTTGTCTCAGGTCATGATCTCCGGATCGTGGGCTGGAGCCCCAGGTTGGACTCCACAATGAGCGTGGAGCCTGCTTGGGATTCTCTCTCCCTCTGCCCATCTCCTCTCCTCAAACTAAATAAACATTAAAAAAAGGAAAGAAAAGGAATATAAGCAAGGAGGCAGTACAGTCAAGTTTTGATTTTAAAAAAATCACTGGGCTTCCTATTTGAAGACTAGATTCAAAAACAGGTTTAGTTGTCGATCAGGCAAGGGCTGCTTTTTATTTCAACCGTGATAGAGTCACTAGATTCAGGCAGATGGTTAGAGTTGAGAGAAGTTTTGGAGAAGGATGTGTAAATAACTTGCATTTGCATATTGCTGCACACACATGCTTCTACCTGTGAATAGATCCTTTTACACTGTCTTAGTCTGTTTGGGCTGCATAACAAAATACCGTAGATTGAGTGACTTATAAACAACGGAAATGTATTTCTCCTAGTTCTGTAGGCTGAGGAGTCCAGGATCAAGGCTCCAGCAGATTCAGTGTCTGGTGAGAGCCTGCTCCCCAGATGACTGGGTTTTTTCTGTGAAAACAGAGAGGAGGAAGGGGCAAGCTAGCTCTCTGGGGTCCCTTTCAAAAGGGCACTAATCCCATTCCCAAGACTCCATATTTATGACCTCCCAGACTCTCCACCTTCTAATAGCATTATTCTGGGGGTTAGGATTTCAATATAGTTGGATGTAGGAGGGGAGGGACACAAACATTCAGTCCATAGCAGAAACACATATGTATGTATATAGAATATGTATTTGTTTTTAACATACTATGAAAAAATGAAGGATGTAAAAAAATACATCAAAATGTTTACAGTGAACATATTCAAGGTTGTAGGAATTAGGCCAATTTTTATGTCCTCATTTACATTTTCTCTTTTCCTAATATTCTGCAGTTAATATATAACTAAATAAAGGTAGGAGTGCCTGGGAGGCTCAGTCGGTTGAGCATCGGATTTTGGCTTAGGTCATGATCTCATGGTCTGTGAGTTCAAGCCCTGTGTTGGGCTTGCTGCTGTCAGTGTGGAACCCATTTTGGATCCTCTGTCCCTCTCTCTGTCCCTCCCCCACTCGTGCTCTCTCTCTCTCTCAAAAATAAATGAAACATTTAAAAATTATAATAAAGGTATCACACATTTACAGAATATCATACTAAATTAGAAATAGGGTGAACATTGAGAGTCGTAACTAAGATAAGTTTCATTATAAAACCCACCCCCCACTACTGCAATATGTTGAAGTGCTTTTAATATAAAAAATACCTTTTAAAAATATTTTTCATGTTTTATTTCTTTTTGATAGAGAGAGAGAGAGACATCATGAGCAGGGAAGAGTCAGAGAGAGAGGGTGACACAGAATCCGAAGACAGGCTCCAGGCTCTGAGCTGTCAGCACAAAGCCTGACACTGGGCTCGAACCCATGAACTGTGAGATCATGACCTGAGCCAAAGGTGACACTCAACCAACTGAGCCACCCAGGTGCCTCTAAAAATATTTTTAAAAGTCAAATTTTCATGTTGTAGATTCTCTCAATTGGCCCATGAATTATGAATACTCTTCAAAAAAAAGAATGTAACAATTAACAATGTGGTTGATTTAATTAAATGTCTTTTGCCATTAAAAATGACATGACTTCGATAATGTCACTTTTTAAATTAATGGTGGTGACCTGCAAATGAAATGTGATATATAGTATTTGTATTTCCTTATCTTTTCTGTTTCTGAAAAATGCAGATAATCTTCTTTTCAGCATTTTTAGCTTTTATTTTTAAAAATTAATATTTAAGAGGAATTACCTCCAGATTGCTAAATTAGAATCCATTAACCGTTCTAAATCAAATTTAAAAATTTACATCTCCAGAGATTTAATTTTAACAGTTTTTTTCTCCCAACACTAGTTTCCTACATAAGAAGCTAGGCCATTCTTACTTAATGCTGCATTAGCATTAATCAATCCTAAGTGAAAACAGACCAGCTGTAGGTATCTTTGCACTCCGTGTTGCTTAGTGTCAGCAAATCAATTATTACTGGAAATTCTGAACAAATATACCAGCAACTGATGAAAATGTTTCCTGGTCTTCTCTTAGATGATGTTTATAATGATAAATGTAAAATGTTCTAATGTGAGAAGAAATATCTTTGTATCTTAAGTCATACGCGTTTAGATGCATGCACACACATAAATAACACATTAATGACACCTCTGCCAGGGGAGAGGTGTCATTAATAACCCAGTCCAGGATACCACCTGAAACGGTATGGTTATAAAAATTTATAAGCAATAAAAATAAAGCTAAATTTCCTTTTCTTTTAAGTTTATTTTGAGGGGTGCCTGGGTGGCTCAGTTAGTTAAGTGTTTGACTTCAGCTCAGGTCATAAGCTTGCAGTCTGTGAGTTTAAGCCCTGGACTGGGCTCTGTGCTGACAGCTCAGAGCCTGAAGCCTGCTTCTGATTCTGTGTGTCCCTCTCTTTCTGCCCCTCCCCTGCTCATGATCTGTCTCTTTCTGTCTCTCAAAAATAAATAAATGTTAAAATTTTAACTTTATTTTGAGAGAGCGAGAGAAAGAGCGTGCTCACCGTGTGAGTGGGGGAGAGGCAGAGAGAAAGAGAGAGAGAGTCCCAAGCAGGTTCCGAGCTGAAAGCATGATGAGGGTCTGGATCTCACGAACTGTGAGTTAATGACCTGAGCCGAAATCAAGAATCATATGTTTAACCGACTGAGCCACCCAAGCGCCCCTAAAGTTAAATTGCCTTTAATATAAAATTTAATTTAGGATTTAGCTTTCCATATGTCTGCATAGTAGTTGGCATTGTTTCAACTCTATTGGGAAACTTCTCGTTAGAAACTTACTGTTATGTTAACTTTTGTATCATTACTTGTATGATTGTATATATACTAAAGCCATGATAATATACTCTTCTAAATAATAAAGGATACCCTGAGCGTCTTTTGACTCATACATGCTAAATATGAGCAAATAGGCTAAGTCATGAAAATTGTAGTGATTTGACAGGGCTATAAGATAATGAACCAGGTATTTCTTTAAAAGCAGTTTTCCTTTGCCTTTTGGTAGAGCATAGAGAATCCTAATGGACAGGCAAGACAAATTATTTAATGTGTAAAATACTCCTATACCTGTTGAAAGGGTCACACAAAGAATATGAATATATCTTCTCTGGCTGCCTACATTATCTGCCAGAGGAAATCTTAGCAAGGTGCAAAATGCAATAGACATTTGCATTCTATCTCTAATGAATATATTTCTTTCAGAGAGAAATGTGAGTGTAGTATGCAAAAGGCTTACTGAGGCCCCATCTCATGCTTTCCTTGACACCCCCAGGATGCCTACGAGTGATGTTCTCATGTGGGATGTGGAATCGTCTGTGCACATCTGCCACAGTGGTCATTGTTGGCAACCTCCAAGGAGCCTGTCTCTTGTCTCATGCTCAGTTTGTTGCCTGAGGGGTGATTATACTGGCAGGATAGAGCTTCTTTCTGTCTTATACTTTCGATTCACACCAGCGTTGTTTCTTCCTGGTAAACCTTCCATTACGAACAATTCAAGCTGCCTTCCCCAGCCCCCATACACTGGGAAGAATCAGCCATTGTCATCCGGCTTCCCTTTACCTCCTCTGCCTCCTGGGAGAGCAAAGTATAGAGTTCCTAGGAGGACACTGTAATCATAGCTTCCCTTATCTGTACTCTCCCCATTAGAATGGCCTTATTGATTTTGTATTCCTAGAACCTTGCCCTGGGCTAATTCATAGGAAGCCCTCAATGATTCTGGAAGTTTCAACTCTTCTCATAAGGAACAGGTGAGCTAGGTACTATATTCCTCATTTTACAAAAGAGTAAACCTTGATTCAGATGATTTAAATGACTTGTCCCATATCACTAGCATAAGTGAGCCTGAAAATAATTCTTCGGTTCTCACTGACAAGATCTAGAATCCAGAGACTAGTTCTGGGAATTAAAAAAAACTATGAAAAACCATTCCGGTTTTAAAATGAAAAGTGAAAATAAGACCAAATTATGTTTGTTTTAAGTATGATTTTTTTTGAGAAATCTAGTCTTTCCTATAGACATTTGGTTGGAAAGTCAAATTTTATAAAATAGAAACCTGAGGTATATGATTGTTATTTGTTATTGAGGAGAACTGACCTCTAATACTAGAGCAAAAATACATTTTAAGCAATTCTATAATTCAAACCATTTCTCACTTAAATCAAACTCATATAATTTTACATCAACAAGAGATTTGTTCGCTTTTGATGTGTTCTTTCGTATATTGATTCAATATATGTTTCCTGTTCACATATGCTAAGCACAGTTTAATCTTGCTGTAGTCTTACGGGCTATGCAGGGCTATGCATTCCTCTGGTTTTATGAATTGTCATCATTTATACAAGGCTTTCTCCTCTTCTAGTGAATTCTAGAGTGTTTTGCAATTGTTATTGTTTTGATTTAGAATTATAATATAGGACACATATTTAGTATGTGGCTTTATATTTGAGCAGAAACACAAGGATATCAGTATTGCCAGGACATGTTCCCAGCAGAGCTCTGATTTCTGAGTATTTGCCCTCTAACTTCAAGAACACAACAAAATTTAATTTAAGGATTTAAAATCTAAGCGGGATTGGTGCTGCTTCATCAGGGGTGCATTGGGTGGTTTATAACCCGAACACCAGAATGGCTAAAAGAAAGCTTCTCCCAGAGCCCATTAACCTTCAAGAAGCCTTAGCTTTTCTTTTCTGACACAAGTGAAGTGAACAGGATTTTAATAAAAGTCCTGCAGCAGATATACCTGAAGGGTCAGAGCTCATGATAAAGCTGCCAACATCGCAACTTTGAGAAAACATCCTGACGACCTTTAATATCACTGGGTCTGCCGCTGCTCACTGTGCAAGATCTGTATTTTAAAATCCCATTTGAGAAACCGATCCCCCATTTGACAGGATCCTGGTCTTTCATCTTATTTTTGGTGTGCAAGAGTTGACTGCACACCTTGTAGAAGCTTGCGTTTTGTGTGGTTCTGATACCACAGGAAATAGTTTTCTGTACTGATAGATCCGCATCCCTGTCCTCAACTTTGACATTCTGGTCATCCATTTCATTAATACTGAGTTTTCTACATCTTCTAAAAGTAGAAGGAGCTTAATATCACAGAAGTAGACTTGGTCCATGTAAGCTTCTAGTCCATGCATTTTCATTTTTGTCTCCTAATCGCTCTTCAACCTTTTATAAGTTGAATAAATCCCTGAAATCAGAAATTGGTAATCTACAACAGTTGTAATATCTGTGTTTGCACTAGAAGGGGAAAAGTCAAATTATCACTGCAAACTTATAAGGCATTATAATTCCCATTTAATAGTGAGTAGCCAAAGACTTTTAAGAATTGAGTAGTTTGCTTAAGTTATACATGTATTAATTAACAATGCCGGAATTCACTGTTTTCAGATCATTCCATCTCAAAAACTCAAGCGGTTTACAATCTGCAAGATACGAGTCTCCATCTCTGGCCTCCCCATGTCATTTTAAATCCATTTACATGAACACAAAGCTTTTTGGAAGCTTGAATAAAACTATAGGCAGATAAGAAAAGCTTGATTTAAACTATTTCAGAGCATAGAAATAGAAGACAGCTTCCATATGCTTTTTGAGAAGTAATTTCAACAATGACAAGTCTGACGCAATTTTATCAAAACAAAAACAAATAAAAATAAAAACTCACACTACTCTCACGTATAGGAATCGATGCAAATGTCTTAAAGAAGACTAAGTAGAATTCAATAGCACATTATAAAAAATATTGTATCTCAAACACACGAGGATTCTTCCAGAAATGCAACATGGTTGGTCCACTCTTAGGAGGTGTAGTGATAGGTGTCATCACATTAATAGAGCCAGTGAGAAAAAGTTTCCAGGGATGTTGAAAGGGAGTTTGACAACATTCAATACCAGGTTTTTTTTTAAATAAATTAAAGCAAAAACAGAAAAATCATTGTTAGATAGGAATTGATACATAAGCATGCTTTGATGTGTGTGTCTATGCATATCCACACCTAAATTTGTATCCCCAAAAGCCAACATTCAGCTAGCATCTATCATAAAGGACCATACTAGAGGCATTCTCACTCCAATGAGGTGATGTTGTCCATTGTTTTTACTATGATTTAACTTTATATTGGAGATAGATAACAAAGGAAGCAATTAGAGGTATACAACTTGAAAGGAAAGAGATAAAACTACCTCTATTTGTAGATTATATGATTATTTATCTGAGAAACAGAAAAATCAATGGAACAACTACCAGATACAAAGAGATAATTTAATAAAACAGCAGGGCATAACATTAACATAGAGAAATCAATAGCCTATATATAATTAAATAAAAGCAGGTTTGAAGATGTAATAAGAGGGAATAGAAAACTCCTTACATCAATTTCAGATAATAACAGTTTCCAATATTTTTGGGGGGAGGTGGGTTAAGTGTGGTGTATGCAGAGAAATGCAAAGATCTTGTGTCTCTGTAGCAGAAAAATAGAAAATCCAAGGGAAGCTGACCAGAAATCATCAAGAATGTCATTTATTCTACTTCCACTAATCTGCCCCTACTTCAGGATTTATGGGTAGTATTTTTGGCCAGGGATTCTCCACCCACCACATCCCTCAGCCTTAACCACCTGGGCAAATGCCACATCAACAGAAAAGCCCATCCCTTACTATTCCATGCCATCCGCTTACCTGACAGATCTGTAGTTCATTATTTGTCTTCTCCCAGTAGAGAGATCTTCATGATACCCAAACGTATGCTTTTCTGTTTTCTTTCTTTTTCTTCATTATGGTATTCCCAGACCCTAAACTATAGCTGTCACATCATAGGCAGCCAATAAATATTAGTTGAATTAATAACCTAATGAACAAAATTGGATGGACGAGCAAGTTTTGGTAATAGTATCCTACAAAACTCTTAGAATCATGTCTTATTTTATAATCAAGACAATTTTGAGAAAGGAAGAAAGTCTTGGAGATTTTTTTTTCTTAAGAAAAATCTCTGTAAGGCTGGGGGTGCCTGGGTGGCTCAGTCAATTGAATGTCCCAATCCCAAGTCTTGATTCTGGCTCAGGTGGTGATCTCAGGACCAAAATCTAGGTACAGCCTGTGCACTGAGCGTGGGGCCCCTTGGGATTCTCTCTCGTGCTCCCTCCGCCCCTTCCCCTGCTCACACACTCTCTCTCTTTCTCAAAATAAAAACCAAACAAAACTCTATAAGGCTAGATTTCCAGAAGTTTGAAATCCTTCAGCTTTTAATACAAAGTCTCTCTTCTTGGGAGATAGTTTTGCTCTGTAAACCTACATATATGCAGATGCACACATATATAAATTGTTACAAATGCTATACTCATTCTATTCTGCTCTATTTTAATTGACAAAAAGTCCCTTCATTTAGTTTAAAATTGTTTTTAATGTAGGAAATCTCCTAACCCTGGATTTTATTTCCTATGAGGAGTAGAGCTAAAAAAAAAAATATTAGATCCACATACATTTTTAAAGATTAAAGAAATTAATGTTTTGATTTCTTGCAAGTAGTTTGTCTTTTACATAAGCAAAGAGGACTCTTATTTATAGAATATATTTTTAAAAATCACTAAATATCTAAGATTTTGGGTCTCTGCAAATTATAAACAAATACATAAATACATAAATAACAAGCAATATCTGTGCTACACAGATTTAAAAAAAAAAGAAAAAGAAAGTATATTCTGACCATGCTTAATTCTTGAGGTCACTAGTTTTCCAAGAGGGAAGCAATTATTTGGTTGGTTGGTAGGCTGCTATGTTTTGGCCACATATTCACCCATTATTGGGCCTTTCTCTTTGGCTTGGATTATTTCTTCTTTTAGGAAACATTCAGACATGGCTTTGTAAACCTCAAAACTCTCTATGGTTTTATTATTATTTTTCCACCTTGTAGAAGAGATCATTAGTTCATTAAACCTTTAATAGTGGTGATAATAATTAACACTTGAAGGATAGCGCCAGAAATCACAGATATAAACCATTTCTAAGTTGCTACAAGCATCAAGAATCATAAAGTAGATTCCCCCCCACCATTTGCCACTGTATTGGGTTTACCATGCCCAGAATATCACTCTTCAGTAGTGGTGTCCAGTTTCTCCAGAATATTCTGCAGCGATGGAGATACCTTAAAACATTTTATATCTGTGTTGTCTAATATGGTAGCCATTAGCCACATGTGGCTACTGAGCCTTTGAAATATGGCTAAGGCAACTGAGACACAGGATTTTTAAACTTTATTTAATCTTAATTAAGGTATTCACATGGGGCTAGTGGCTGCCATTTTGAACGGCACAGCTCTCTGGTTTATCACTATGTTTCTGCATTTCTTCTGGCCCCTCTCCATATTCTGTCTGAAAACTGAGGAAGCTGTCTTGTACCCCTAATTCCATGATTCCCTTGGCAAAGAGCTCTCTACCTGGAGTACATAGAATCGTGATCCCCAGAATGACATCCTGATGAACCTGTGACCATGTCACCTTACATAACAAAGGGACTTTGCAGGTGTGAGTAAATTAAGAATTGTGAGGGAGAAAGGTTTTCTTGGTTTATCTGCCTGTCCCCAGTGTACTCACTAGTGTCCTTCTCAGAGGAGCCCGCAGCGTAAGACTCCAGCCAAGATATAAGACCGGTAAGGACCGAAGTAGAGGTCAGAGGCCAGCGGGGACCGGATCTATGCAGCAAGCATTGAGGATGGAGAACAGACAGGTGGGCTGCCTCCGAGGCCCAGAGAGCTGGGATGCAGGTTTCCAAAAGGAAAGCGACCCTGACTGTGGACACATTTTAAACTTTGGGCCTCCAGAACTGCACAATGATCAATTTGTGTTGCTTTAAGCCACTATGTTGGTGGTGACTTGCCGCCGCAGCCGTGGGGAACTAGCAGAGGGCCCTGGACAACCCCCTGTGCCCAGCACACGTTCTTTCCGCCACTTCCCTGTCACGGGGAGCAGAGATCTCCTCCCCGTGTGTCAGCGCGTGCCAGCACTGGGGGGACAGAACTGCTCCCTTTCCGCCCCACCCCCGCCTGATCTGTGACTGCAGCCACTGAAGAGACACAGGAACGCCGGCTTTCTCGCGTTACTTGGTTTTGCTTTACAACGTGGTTTAAGTTTTTCTTCTACCCAACTTTAATTGTGAAGCTAATCATATTGAAATTGAGTCTGGAGTGAACCTAGGTCAGCGGTGCCCCATCACGGAGGAACCTATGGAGTCGTTATTCTCCTAACGGTTGTTTCGGCCATGAACTCCCCGCTGTGATCGCCTTCGAGAAAGTGGGCATTGACCGTGAGAGCCTACCTAAAGCATCTGTCAGTGCAACTGGGTGTGGAGGGGGCTGTGGAGTGGAACTTTACCCAATCGTCCGATATCCGGTTAGGATGGTCAAGCCGAAATTTTGATTTTTTTTTTTTGCTTTGTCAATTGCTTGCCTGAATACATTGACTTATTACTTTGGAGCAGAATTCTCGTTTGATTTTTTTGTTTTTTGTTTTCGTTTTTTTTCATGATGGGGGCGATTTCTATTATGGTGGCATATCCTGAGTTAACCTCAATCATGACAAACCATAAATAAATTTCTAGATGTGCACAGAAGGGAAACAACTTGCACTTGTTTTTCAATGTACAAATATAGATGGAAACTTGTCACTCCACTTGAAAAGGAAATATTTGTGAGATCTGCCTTGCGGTAGTGGCGAAAATAATCACCACTAAAAAATTAAACTAAATGCTCAGCAGCAAACTCAAGTTTAGTCTTGAGTAATTAGGTTTGGTAATACATTTTAGAGGCATAAGCCCCTAAAAGCCCATAGTTTATTGATTATCTGAAACAGTAAGAAAGACTTCACTGTTTCAACATACACATAAGGTCGTAACAGCTTAGAATAAAGTATGGTCAAAAATCTCTAACCAGAAGCAAACTATAGTCTATCAAAATTTTCCATAGAGCAGTCAGACCACTTTTAAGTAAGATAATCAATCTGTATAAATGAGCTGTTTGTAATTAAAATGAAGCATGCCAAATTATTTCATGATCATTTATAAAGTCAAGTGCCTGTTAATAAAACAGTTAGATTTTCATTGTTATCACTTCCTTTAAAATTATTTCCATTCAAGATGAATTATTTTCTTGAAAGTGGTCCAGCTTTCGGGAATTCTGAAATTTAATTATTCTGGTTTTAAAAAAAATGGAAGTGTTTCCATAATTTCCACCCCACTCTATACTTGAAATACTCCCTACACTCACTTGAGTGAGGGTTCTTACTGGTTCCAAACCTGTGAGTTAAATGACAGTCATTAGTGAATGACTTAGTTTTTGACTTACTATATTTTTCTTCTGTTTGTAGCGAACTGAGGAATAGTAGAAGAATGAGTTTATCTTATAAATACAAAGCTTGACTTTACAATGGTATTAAAAATAACTCTGTGGTGTCTATCTTAGAGCAGTGATTACGGTATCAGAATAACCCTGTTGTCAATACTTCGGTGTTACCTCAATTTCTGAACTTAAAGCTAGTTAAAGATGGAATACCTAATTAGAAAATGAAGCATGTAAATGAGTGGAGCATTAACTACTGGGAATATGTAAACAACATAACGTCTGCCAGATATTTAATGTCATTATTAGTCATATATAAAAATAAGTAAAATACCTTTTACCTCTCCCAGTTTTGCTCTTAAAGTTTTGGCCATTATCGATTCTGGCTATGCATAATTTCCAGTGTGATTAAAAACCTTCATACCTGTTTTTGCCCATCCTGTTCTGACGTCAGGAGTTCCTTCTTAGATTTGGAGCTCTTACCCATCCTGCAAACATCTTAAGCACCAGGTCCAGTGTGCATCCATGATGATTAGCCCCCTACCACCACCATAGCATCTTATGCATAAAGTACCTGCACTTCCTGGAGTATTTTTGGTCATGTCTCTAGAGTAACAGTTCTGTGTGTTGATTTTACCTATTCCCGTAAAATCCCCAGTGCCTCATATACTCCCAGAATATCAGGTTCTCAGTACTACTCAATACTACCCAGCAAGTATTCTTTCCGTTTGCAAACAAGGGGTGAAGTGTTGTCCATTTCTCATCAGTTATTTCTGCAGTGAAGCTTCAAATGCTGGAAAGCATTTCATTTTCCAACCTCTGTTTATGTCAGTCAGTTTACTCACACTGTTGATTTCAGTTTTTTGGTTGTAATGTAAATTCTCAAGTACAGCTCAAAAACTGTACAAACTCTTGTTCAACGCATGCTCAATGCTACACAAAGACGAGTAAGACACTCTTTAGCATTTTATTTTGGAACAAAATCAAATTAATGAGATAGTTATTCTACACCATGCTACCCAGGATTTGTATAAATGAGTTAAAGCCCTAACTGAGTAAAAATTCAAAATGATTTATTTTTGTACTCTTGCTTAGCCAAGTATTACCATGAATAGTGATAATAGTGGGTAATCAACTGGAGGCTGTCTTGCAGTAAACACATCAAAGAGAGAAATAATAGTAATGAACATATTTCTTTTGAAAGTGCACAGCATACAGAAAAATTATAAGAAGACTATATTTAAATTACATTTTGTTAAACAATATGAGGACAAGATACTAGACTGTGATGAAAGAGCTATTTATTGACATCTAGGAGATCAGATTTGAGTGCTGGAATCCTTGGGCTCTTTTTAACATAAAAAGAAGCCAGTGTGAACCCGGGAAGACAGTGATTAAAGATACCAATCTGAAAATTTTAATCTCTGGCATAAACAAGCTGTGAGACCTTTGGAAAACTGTTGAGTATGTTTGGCCATGATTTTGTGCATCTCCAAAGGCCGTGTTAAGAACAGGGTTGTGTTTTTGAGTGTTTTTGGTTTTTGTAACTTTTTACAACCTGAGAGTTCTTTGATTATTCTTGTGCCGGGACATGTGTGATAGATGAGGAGAAGCTCTTTGTGTGATTTTCTTCAATTCAGTAATTTATCAACATGTGTTTATTGAAGGCCCATCGCAGGAGCTGACCCAGATCTTAGTGAGACACCTGACCTACAGAAGTGTGGATTCCAGTTGTGTCACCATGAAATAATGACCGGATGAAATGAAATCCTGTGTCAGGGGACTGTTAACCCAGAATCCTCTAGCTTCTTAAAGGATAATTGCCTGCCTTCCCACAAACATTCTAAAGTCTCCCACCTCCATTAACAAGTCTCCTCTCTTTACTCCTTAGAAAACCAAAATCTACATACAGACTCTTTGTAAACAATGTCTGTCACAAATTGCCTCTGACAGAAAGATTTCTAACCAGTTCAATTTTCCAAACACCACCTTCAACGGATGCTAGCATGTTTTCTAGAAAAAAAAACAATAAGTTAAGCAGTGAGGATAACAAAACCATGGCAATTACTTAAATTAGTTACCACACGATTTGTTTTGAATCAGCTGTAAAAATAATGTCAGAGATGTTCATGTCATTTTCTCTGTAGAAATTAAAAACAAAAACTCTATAGACATAGTATACCTATTTGGACTCTGTGGGGAGAGAGAGAGAGAAATGAAAGAAAGAAAGAGAGAGAGAGAGAGAGAGACAGACAGAAAGAGAAAGAAAGAAAGAAAGAAAGAAAGAAAGAAAGAAAGAAAGAAAGAAAGAAAGAAAGAAAGAAAGAAAGAAAGAAAGAAAGAAAGGAAAGAAAGAAAGAAAGAAAGAAAGAAAGAAAGAAAGAAAGAAAGAAAGAAAAGAAAGAAGGAAGAGAAAGAAAGAAAGAAAGAAAGAGAGAGAGAGAGAGAGAGAGAAAGAGAGAAAGAGAGAGAGAAAGAGAGAAAGAAAAAGAAAGAAAGGGAAAAGAAAAAAGAAAAGAAGGAAAGAAAGAAAAGTGTAAGAACCAGACATTAGAAAAAATATGTGCCCAGACACTCAAATGTTTTAAAGACAATAAATGCAGGCTCTGTTTTTTTCTTTGTTTATTTCTTGGGAAGTAAGAATCATTTACCTGTATATTACATACTTCCTAAAGGTCTCTAGTTTGCAACTATGATTCTCCATTGTAACTTAGGACAATTACATAGTATTTAACAAGATCTAGAGAAGCATCTGTGCCCAAGTCCACACTATGCCATAAATATGCTCTGTGATCTGGATTGAGCTCACTAATTGCACTCAATTTCCAGTTTTTAGTTTCTTCGTTTGTAAAATAAGGGATTAAACCAGGAGTTCAATTATTCTTTCTAGCTTTAAGCTTTTACCATTCTATTTCAGTGATTTTGAATTTTCTTTGAACCCAGAAGCAAACAGATGTGAATTTTAGAATTAAATAAAAAACTAAAACAAACAAAACAACAAAACAAAAACAAAATACACATACACACGTATTATGATCATTTTATGTCATCATAATCATAATAGGTTATTAATTTAAGTGCAAAAATTCAAAGATCTTCAACACTGTTAGTAGAAGTGGATATTACATTATATTTCTGAGATCACACAAATTATCTGTGTGGCAAAGGAGCTTTATTATCATGATTCTCCCCTAATAGGTATTTCATTTGAGGTTTGGTTTTTTTTTGCTGTCTTATAGATGTTTTAAATTATAGTGGTGACACCAGTCCCTCCTAAAGATTGTATCTTCATGAATCGTCTACTCTTGTAGGGAGATTTAAGTTCATTTCTAGACTGCTAACTTAAAAAAAATTAAAACTTATATGTGTGGTACTAAATTGTTAAACTCAAGTGTAAAGTGGTGGGTTTAATACCAGTGTTTGAGCAGATTCTAATCCTTGTGACTGTATCATTTTAAAATTTATCAGATCCTTTGGTCTGACAAGATTAGATCGAGTTTTCAAAGTCTTGGACTAAACGTCCGTATGTCTTAGGGATACCCTGAATATTCTGTATTCCAAAGGCACAGGAGTCATCATTTAATAAGTAACGTAAAAAATGGAATCTCTTCCTTGGTTCAGTTCTCCACTAGTATTTTCCTTTTCTGGAAGGAGGTGTGGAACAAATCTTACTGAGTCTCCTGGATCCAAAGTCAACACTGAATAGACATTTTTTTTAAGTTACTTTGAATAGAGTTGACACATTAGTTTCAGCTGTATAGCATAGTGATTCCGCTTCTCTGTATGGTGTGCTGTGCTCACACATATAGCTCCAACCTGTCACCAAACAACACTGTTAAATACCGTTGACTATATTCCCTGTACTGCACCTTTTATTCCCATGAGTTATTCATTCCATGACTGGAATCCTCTATCTCCCACTTGCCTTCCGCCATTTCGCCCACTGCCCAGCCTCCTTCCCTCTAGAACCATCAGTTTGTTCTCTGTATTTATAGGTCTGATTCTGCTTTTTGTTTGTTTTGAATACACATTTTTAAAAAGTTAATCCTATTTGAGGTGTGTGTGTATGTGTGAGGTGTGTGTGTGTGTGTGTGTGTGTGTGTGTGTGTGTGTGTGTAGCATATTACCATACTGATATCTGCAGAACAAGGATCTATGAATGACACCTTTCTGGTTTGGGTATTTTTTTTCTTTAAGTGAATGTGTCCTGCATTGGCTTTTAGAAGCCATGTGTCTCTATATTTTAGAAACTGGTTTCATCGTCTGTGATACTTTTGAAACTTGATGACACTAAAAATAGGACATTATAAATGTTCTTCATTAGTGAATATTTGGGAGAATATTAGAGAATATTTGGGAGAATGCAGTGATGCCCATCTAAAGGGATGTTTTCCGTTTGATTTCAGGGTTGTCACAAATGGTGAACCAATTAAAAAGACATTGACTTCAAATATTATATTTTTGTACAAATTTTCCTAATTAAACTTATATCATTTTTTAAAAATAATAAAGTTGGCTGTGTGCCTTTGGCTTATTATACTCTATAAGTATGAACTGTAAAATAACTTCACTACTAGCTTCATGGTAATTTTGTTGATAATATCACTTCCTTTAAAATATTTAATCATGCTGGGGCTCCTGGGTGGCTCAGTAGGTTAAACATCCAACTCCTGACTTTGGCTTAGGTTATGATCTCACAGTTCCTGAGTTCAAGCCCAATGTTGGGCTCTGTGCTGATAGTGCAGAGCCTGCTTGGGATTCTCTCTCTGCCCCTCCCCTGCCCTCTCTCTCTCTCTCTGTCTCTCAAAATAAATAAAAATAAACTTTAAAAAATATTTAATCATCCTAAATTCATAAAAAATATTTTTACAGTATCCTATAAAAGTGACTCATGCTATCCTTTCTTAATAAAAGAAGCCTATAAATTTGTGGGGTTTCATTCTTGTATTAGCCATTATTTTCCTATTATTTTGATATTTCTTGATATTGATTGACTTGTCAAAATACTATCTTTGCTTGACTACTGGGCTTTGCCAAGTCTGAGCTTGCTATTCTAATAGTTATATCAATACATAAAGACTTCACTCATTTTTTAGATTAAAGGGCTTATGTTGGGTATGTATTTCCATCATCTACAAATAAGATAGCATTCTGGTATAGGTGTAAAGCTTTTGGTCAGACAGTTTGACTCTTTGTATAATGATATTATGTTTATATGACAGCTATGCGAGAAATGGACCAGATAATCCGAAACTCACTTTAAGTGCAGCAGTCTGAGACATTCTCTATTTTTTGCATTCATATACTAGCAAAATGGTACTGAAAACCATTTCCAGCTAGCTGAATAGACTGATAATTCACCTATTCAAAATACATTCAATAATTATTTATTGGTACCTGCTCAATGCCAGACAGAATTCTAGGCAATGGATGAAGAAGAGTGGTAAAGATACGTAGTCCCTACTGTCGGGGAAAGCATAGTTCAATAAAAAAACCTTGCAACAAATAAATCAATGGGTATTTAATTAGAACTTGAGATGGATCAAAAAGAGTGTCAGGCAGTGGTGACTACTTCATACTGGAAGGTCAGAGACCACTGGAGGTAAGAACTAAGGAAAACAAAAGAACCTTCTCTGTGAAGGCTAGGGAAAAGTTGATTAGAAAACAGGGCACGTGTGTGAAGACACAGAGGAAAGAGGATGAGCCCCTGATGAGGCACAGGAGGGAGGTATCCCGAGGACATGGCGAGAGGAGGAGCGAGAGATGGTGGCCACAGAGAAGGAGGCAAAGCAGATTGTGCAGATGGGCCCGTGCTCCTCCGTTTCCCACGTGAGGTGAGAGTGGACCAAAAGGCTTTCAACGGTAGTGTGACGTAATACTGAAGTTCACTCTGGCCTTTTCTTGAGACTAATTTAAAGCGAGGCAAGAATGGAAGAGGGCAGGGAGGCATTGTGATCCAGGGACCAATGATGGTGGAGTAGAAGCACAGAAAGTGGACAGATTAGGGGCATGTTTTTGCTTTTTAATTCGCAAAGCTTTGCTGATGGTTGCTGCAGAAGCAATAGAAAGGGGGTGTAAAGAATAACTTCCAATTTTCTGAGATGAGCAACCACGCGTCTGGTGGTGCCATTAACTGAGATGATCGGAGGGGAGAGTGAGAAGTTGGGGGCACCCCGCCCTCCTTGATGGTGCCTCTTGTACACCCAAGGGGCTGCTGTCGAAGAGCCAGGCAGGGACACAGGTCTGAAGCTTTCCATGGAAGTCTGAACCAGCGATAGAAGCGTGGCAGAACTCAGGACGGAGCCCTGCGGACGTCAGCCCTTAACAGCTCGGGCGGTTCAGGTGGGGCCAGGAAACATTCGCGCAGATGGTCCAGGGCTGGGATGTTATCCAGCAAGCAGACTCCTTTGTTGTCCTCTTGCGTTCTGAGATGCCTGGTCCAGGTCTCGCCATTGGAGGGTCCTTTTAGGAAGAAACGTGACAGAAAAGCAACAACAGGGCATGCCCTTCCCTCTTCAGGCTTCACCCAGCCAGTGCATACGGCCATCGAGCTAAGTCACTAAGCCCCTGAATCAGAAGGAGCCTGGAAACTGGTATCTTTTGCTAGATGGCTCGATGTCAAGACAAAAATTCTGTTGCTGTAAAAGCAGGGGGCATAGATTTTGGAGAAGAATGTGCACTAGGTTGATGACTTCATGAAGAAGCCTCGTTCTTTACTTTTTGGCTCTTGGAGTCTGGGATAGTCTCCCTTCCAAAAGCACGTAGTAGCCGCATGAAGGAGAGAAGACACCTGAACAAGAGGACACTTAGGATAGGAAGTGAGAAAGAGGATAGGGCCGTTGGCCAGACATCCACAACTTTGTGTTGTAATCTGCAACATGGATGCCAGCTTTCCGCTCTGGCTAAACTCAGCAACTCATTATCTATGGCCACGTTTTGTACTTACTCATGCTGGGGCAAGCCTTTGCTGCCCCTCCATGTAGAAAGTTTCTCCCCCTTCTCTCAGGCTAATGCGAATCTATGCTTCTTCTGAAGATGAACTTTTCCATAAATCTCAGTATACTCATACAGTAGAGGTACATTATATTAATTCTGTGCCAATATGTTTAATATCAGGCGAAGAGAGACACCTGACTTGCAATTACATTGTGACAAATAATGAGGGCGTTCCATCTGGAGGATGAAACTGCCTTTATTCTTTGTTTCCGCAGAGTTTGTTTTAGAGGGTCCTGCCTCATTAAAAAGAGCTTACTGCTATTTCCCTCGGGTAAATGCAGGTGGGCCTGGAGACAGGTGAAGGGACTGAAGCTCTTACAGGTCTCTTTCCCTGTGAGCCCACGATCTCTTAAAAGGTGTTTTATTCATAAACCATTGGGGGGTACATTGTAAAATTATAACTCAAAGTAAATTAACAAAGTAAAATGAAGTGGACTCAGGTTTATTACAATAGTAATATTTTTAAGGTGCTTCTATAGTAAGGTTACAAGTCATGATGGATATGGCTGGTCTAGAAATGTGTCATTGTTGGAGAGATGCAGACCAAATATGCCTGATTATTCGTAATGGAAACTTTGGGTATAATGTAGGAGGTATGATAAATATCTCTGCATTTAAATATTCCCATAAATAAATGCTCTTTGAAGTAGCAACATCAATATAGCATTAGGTTGTCTGGTCGTACAACTATAAAATTAAGTTATATAGCAATGAAATACTAAATTAGTTGCTGGAATTATGGTTACTTCTCTATATAATTTCAGTTTGAACAGGAAAAATGTAAGACAGTGATATATACTCCACAGAGAGTATGCCTTCAGCTAACATTGAAATCTAATTAGTGTGAAAATACAGGTACTAAAATATTGTAGAGATCAATATTAAAGGTAATGCAGAAGAAAACTCTGCCGTGATTGTGGAAATAGCTCTGAGAGCCAGGAGTATAAAAAAAACCAGCATTTCAGAAAGCAGACTTTCTAAATGAATTGCTTCTCTTGATAAACAAAAATGAAATTGGATGCCATGATGAAAGAAAAAAATAAAACTCAAGAGGTAATCTATGTTGGGATGACATGTATAAATCGCTGTAAGTCGTTTCCAATAGTTCACAAAATCACCAAATCCTAACCTGAAGTTTTCCTCTCTGAAGTTTAGAATAAGGAATATTTAACGTCCAGGGATAAAACTTCTCCTCCTCTGTAAGCGAAGGACGTACAGCAGAACCGGCCTCCGTCCCTTCAGCAGCTGGAGAATCTCAGCTAATAGGGAACTGGATTTTCAGGTCAGGTGAAACTGCCCTTGTATTCAGGGGTCACTTTCTGTGAATCATATTGGGTCTAAACTCGTTCCGAAATGATTAAACCAACTGAATGAGGTTAGGGGATGAGTAGTGGAGAAGTGGCTCAACAGACCAAATTGGCCTCTCCCCCTTGCTGTCTCTCCTCCTGAGGCTGCTTCTTTGCTCCTCCAGATTCTTCTCTGAGTCCCTAAGACAGAGGGCAGGGATGCACTGACTTTGTAATTCAAAGTGAGGTTCTCTGACCTTAAGCCTGAGCAGCTCTAGAGACCCTGTTAGGAAGACCGGATCTCAGGGGTGCCTGGGTGGCTCAGTCGGTTAAGCGTCCGGCTTCATCTCAGGTCATGATCTCATGGTTCATGGGTTTGAGCTCCGCATCGGGCTCTGTGCTGACAGCTAGCTCAGAGCCTGAACCCTGCTTCAGATTCTGTGTCTCCCTCTCTCTGACCCTCCCCTGCTCGCACTCTCTCTCTCTGTCTGTCAAAAATAAATAAAAAACATTAAAAAAAAAAAAGACACGATCTCAGACTCCACCCCAGACTTAAATCACAATCTTCATTTTAACCAGGTTTTCAGGGGACTTCTAAGTTCATGGACGTTTGAGAACTTCTGTGGACCACTGGCTCAGGATATTCATAACAGCAAGCTAGTCCGTTAAACACTCCGCTGTTAATCATTATTGGTATTGTGTGAACGTATTTCAGAGAAGCACTTTGGGGTTTTTGTATTGGGTTCTGCAGGACCAAATGTAGTTTTAAAGGCAACACAAAGCTTTGATTTGAATTTAATTTAGAACTATCTGGGTGAACTATTAAGCACTATAGAGAAAGAAAGGAAAAGAAAACACTTTCAAAGTCCTTTGGAGACTATCATTGCATTCAATGTTGCTGTCAGCTTGACATTCTGTTAGATTGGAAATAAAATTTCTTCTGTCTCTTTTAAAGTAGTATCCACAAAAGTGAGCTGTGACAGACAAATCGGGAACCATTATGGTTTCTTATATCTGCGAATACCATTTTTTCTCAATGCTTGGCCATTAAAATCAAGTATAGAAATAAAAGAGATACTTGGGGTAAAATAAAACTCCAGCTGTCATCCACCCCCTGGATAGAATTGTTGCCTCCATCCAAACAGCCACTCTGTCCACGGTGATGGATTGAGAGTAAGAAATCGTTATACATTTCAGCTTTCAAATGTTAGCTCATGTTTGTTGTGGTAAAAGTCACTTTTATTTGAAAAAAAAATGCCTTCTGATTCTGAATCATTTTGGAATGCGTTGCCAGTGGAAGGATGATTCTAGCTGAAAGGGTCTCCCATGCCGGGGGGCTAGATGGGGACAGAGGTAATTGGATGCATCACTTCCTCTTGAGCCCTTTGATCACAGCAAATTGACACCTGCCGACTTGTCCCAGTCCCGGTCTTGATCCTGCCCAAGTAGTTGTCAGTAACCACAGTGGAGCCATTGGGACTCGGGCTTGATGCGAGTCAAACTTCTGAGGACAAGCCAGGAAACAAACTCCATGTGGCATAGTTACCGAGAGCAAGAGTCTGGATTTAAGACTGAAAGCATACCCACCCCAACCTAGGGTTCTCCCACGACAAAGATGGTTCTTCCAAAGTTACTCCAGTCCCTTGGCGTAACTTCACGTTCAGCACATTCGTCCCTTGCTTCAGTCAGAGGCCAGCAGGCATTTTCTGAGTGGATGAGGCACCTCCTCATGCTGAGTCATAAGGTGAAAACCCCTCACAGCAGAATCTCACCGTTTGCAAGAGACAAGATCCTCAAACAGTTACTAACTGATGTGATAATGGTGGATGGGGGTTTTTGCGAATGGCCTTGTGGGAGAAACGGTCAGGACGTGGGAGCCGAGGAGAAGAAACGGTCAGGACGTGGGAGCCGAGGAGAAGAAACGGTCAGGACGTGGGAGCCGAAGAGAGGAAACGGTCAGGACGTGGGAGCCGAGGAGAGGAAACGGTCAGGACGTGGGAGCCGAGGAGAGGAAACGGTCAGGACGTGGGAGCCGAGGA
>NC_043701.1:7769614-7875922 GCF_006229205.1 Suricata suricatta | reverse complement strand
ACGGTCAGGACGTGGGAGCCGAGGAGAAGACACGGTCAGGACGTGGGAGCCGAGGAGAAGACACGGTCGGGACGTGGGAGCCGAGGAGAGGAAACGGTCAGGACGTGGGAGACTAGTTTAATTCATATTTTGTTTTGCTTGGGGACTGGCCCTAACATTTTTTGAAAATCTAGTGATAAAGAATTAGAGTTTGAAATCACATTTGAGTCAATGTGATTTGGCAGTAAAACAACTCTTACCATCAAGAACTAAGTGCCAGGGGTGCCCGGGTGGCACAGTCGGTTAAGCATCTAACTCTTGATCTAGACTCAGGTCATGATCTCACAGTTCGTGAGTTCGAGCGAGTCCCTCACCGGGCTCTGTGCTGATGGTCCAGAACTCCTTCTCTCTGCACCTCCCTAGCTTGTGTGCTCTCTCTCTCTCTGTCTCTCTCAAAATAAATACAGTGTAATATTTCAAATTAAAATTTAAAAAAAAACCAAAATGACACTACCAGCATAAGGATAATATCTATTTGTAAAATGCACAGTATAAGGAACAGACATTATAAAATAAAATATTAAAACCCCATTTAAATAAGAGACCACTGTTAAAGCAATCTTTAATACTAAATTTTAGGAGGACTCTGCCAATCTCGCTTGATGGTTATGTACTTCCCGTGTGAGTGTAAGTACACAGTAGTCTTTACCATGGAGAGGTGGATTGTGTGCTTTGTGCATTATTTAGAGCACATTTAGATTCCAAGTTGGTTTTCCCTGGCAACCTAGTACACTTCTACCCTGCTTCCTCCTGAATTAATTGATATAATGAGCTGATGTAAATTACTTTCACTATTAGGCTGAGCTAATATTAACCCACAACCATTTAGAAAGTAGATACACCACACAAAGCCATATACATACTGAATTCCAAAATTAAGTATCAAGGATGTTCTTTTAGTTTTTCATAACTTTGGAGTGTCTCTCCCATTGCTTTCTCTCATGATCTGGAGAATCGGGGCGGTGGGTATAAATACCTGCTGCAGAGGCCCAGGCCTCAGTGCCTGCCAGGGTACAGGTGGGCACGGTTCTGTCTTTGTCACGCTTTCTCACTTTCTCGGCTAAGAAATTTTTCTTTTCTTTTTTTTATAAATTTTTTAAATGTTTTTTTATTTATTTTTGAGACAGAGGGAGACAGAGCATGAGCAGGGAGGGGCAGAGAGAGAGAAAGGGGGACTAGAATCAGAAGCAGGCTCCAGGTTCCAATCTGTCAGCATAGAGCCTGACGCAGGGCTTGAACTCACGAACTATGAGATCATGACCTGAGCCGAAGTCAAAGGCTTAACTGACTGAACCACCCAGGTGCCCCAGCTGGGAAATTTTTTACCATCTTAATTATTAAAATGCAGTGAAATGCTCTAAACTTCATATTTATTCATATTCTACCCATAACTACTCTAATATCCGTATTTCCATAGCATTTCCTCTTCCTCTGATATTCATCCAATTCTGCCTGGCATTTTATTTTGAGTTAATTTTATCCCCCACCTCCACCGAGGTATATAAGGCCCTTGGAGAGGGACCCTCTGTATAGCCTTGATAACAGCAAGTCCAAATTCATATGAAAGACAAGTGCCTTTTTACTGTAGAGTGAATTTTCTACACACACCCTCCCGCCCATGATAACCCAACATTGTGTTTCTCCTTGTGTTGTATTTTTCCCCCAGTAATGCTCGTTCTCTCCGTTCTTCTCTTATGATCTTGTCTGTCCACTGAGGCTGCACCTAAAAGCTTTCTGTTGTGCCCCACATCTACATAAGATCCTTCATGTGAAATCCATCCTGCATTATCTGCCCCTGTGTTATGGCACTTTTCATCTCCACCTCATGTTATAGTTTTCATATATAGGATATATTCACTTTTATGGGCTGTGATATCTTGAAATCTTATTTGCCTTCTATTCCCATATGCTATGCACATAGCCGGTGTTCAGTAAATGTTGCATGACTAAAGGTTTGCAAAGAGTTGTAGGGGAACGGAGTTCCTCCATAAGAATGGGAGGTTCAATGCAAAATGGAATTGTGCCTGCTGCACTGGGTGTAGACATGGCTGAGGGTAAATCAAGAATGGGGATGACTGTGCTGTCTCTGAGGCCAGTCCTGTCAAATCTCACAGCAGGAGGGCACTTGGGAAGAGCACTGGGTGTTGTATGGAAAACACTTTGACAATAAAATATTATGGGAAAAAAAATAAATATTTTGGAACCATAAAAAAAAAAAAAATCTCACAGCAGGAAGCTACCGGAGCATTATGACAGAAAGTCCCATGCAGTGTGGGTCTCTATCAGTCCGTTGCCTGTGGTCCACTATTGAAGATTCTACTGTTTCAATCTGGGTAGACTTTTCCATTTTAGAGAGTTTCTTATGTAAATGTTGAAATCTTTCATGAATGTTAGTATGGAACAATGCTTTTGTTATCTGTGAGGCTCTTGGCCAGAATAATAAAGAGTCAGGTTGTGAGGAAGTTGCAGAAAAAGATTGGTGGGGGGAATAAGGCAATAGGACCAGGAGAAATGAAAGAGTCTGCCATTGAAACAGGAGTATTTCTGAACAGATTTCAACCTCACTGTTGGGAGGGGACAGGCAGGCTATGAAGTTATGCCCTTGAAGTTGCAGGCCAGGTATTTGTGGCTCCCATATGTTGTCTATTTCCTGCCTGTTAATTATCTAGTTTATGAATATTATCTTCACACCTTAAATCTACTTGTAAGGTAAGTAAAATTACTCCATATTTCAAACGAGAAAATGCTTTAAGAAAGGATAGGGGCGCCTGGGTGGCACAGTTGATTAAGTGTCTACTTCAGCTCAAGTCATGATCTGGCAGTCTGTGAGTTTGAGCCCCGTGTCGGGCTCTGTGCTGACAGCTCAGAGCCTGGAGCCTGCTTTGGATTCTGTGTCTCCCTCTCTCTCTCTCTACCCCCCCCCCACTTGTGCTCTGTCTCTCTCTCTCTCTCAAAAATAAATAAACATTAAAAATAAAAGGCTAACTTAACATAACTACAACTGGCTATATAGTAAATAGAAAGACAGATTTGAACACGAAACCCACATTTCCCCCTATATTATGCTTGATGCTGTTTTGGGTATGTGGCTTTCATTCACCAGCTGGGCATAGGGTGAGAAATTCAGAAGACTTAGCAATCTTTTCTTTTAAGGCTAGTATAATCTCATTGCTGTTGCCGTGGCATTATTTCAAAACCTCAAATTGCTATGAAAAACTCAGTGTTGCCCCTTTCTGTCTTGGGATTAGCCTTTAAAGAAGAGGACAGGAAACAAGATGGCTAATTTTCCATCTTTCACCAGGAGGAAATCCAGCTAGTGTCTTTTTTGTGTGTGTGCAAAGGCAAAATGAAATGAATCTGTGCTATGCAAATGAGTGTCTCCACTGTTTGTTAATTTCTACTGTTTACTCAAAAATGGGAAACACCAGGCTTGTGATCCATCATCTTTTGTGCGCCTGGCACTTTCCATCATGGATTATATTAATCTGCTTAAACTAACAAGGATTAATTGCCTTGGTAAGTCAACCTGGCATTGAAATGATATATTGCCCAGACAGCTTGGAATGTGGCCACTCATAAATCTCATTCGCGTGTGGGTTTATTTCTGTTTGTCTCTTTCTCTGACAGATGTGTGCCCAACCACTGTGAGCATGGCGGGAAGTGCTCCCAAACGTGGCACAGTTTCCAGTGCGCTTGTGAGGAGACGGGGTACAGTGGAGCCACCTGCCACAACTGTGAGTGCCTCTTCCCCTCACCTTGACCTGTCATTGCACGCACCCCGGGTCTTGGGCATGCACCCACTAATCAGCTGCCGCCAAAGAACGCAGATTGTGCTGTTGCATCCCCAAAACAGCACCTTGAGTTGTCAAGATCTATTCTCTCCTGCCTAATGACTCAGAAAGAAGGTCCAACGTGTCCAATGTTCATAAACATGGCTGGGAATGGAATGCTGGTCTTGGACTTGCCTTTGTGTGTCTAAGCCACGTCTGGATAGATTGGGAGGTTGTGTTAGTGTGAGGTTTCTGACTGGATCCTCATTTATCAGTTCTGCAGAGAAGCAGGCAGAGCGTAATGTGAACCTTCAGTGTCTGTACAGTAGTTGTCTCGTGCTCTGTCACAACTATTTGGCCACATTTTTCAGGCCAGAAAAATAAGTTAGAAAGTGGAATGAAGTCCATGAAGTTCTATATCTAAAATAAGAATCCAAGAAGGCAAGTTTTTTCCCCCTAAATACTAAAAGTAAAAAGTGGCAAGTGAAAATGGCTAGTAAAACACAGATGTGCCTTGTTTTACATAATCGCTTTATGCTGAAAAGTCAAAGATTATAATTTTTGTAATTCAAAGAATATTTTTTAAATGAATATTAACTCTATATTTGTAACATTAATTTTCCAAAAACACATGGCTGTTTTTAAAGCCCTTTCTGGAAACAGATTTGCCATAAGACATATGATTCAAAGAAGAAGTCCACCTTTTGTAATTCAAAGAATATTTTTAAATGAATGTTAAGTCTATATTTGTAACATTTTCCAAAAATGCATGGCTGCGTAAAAAGCCCTTTTGGAAACCGATGAGGAATACAATATAGAGTCGAAAGAACTCCATCTGCCTTCAGTGTGTGTGGGGGGGGGAGGTGAGAAAGGAGGAGGGGGAGAGAAAGAGATTCAGTCGTCTTCTGTCTCCTCCTAATATACTGAAAAACTGAGAATTGAATATCTAAACCCTCTAATTACACAGACGTCTTTCATTTCACTTTATTTTTAGGAAACAATGACAAAAATATTAGCAGAGAAGAGTTCTGGAGTTAGTAAAATGCAGTACAGCTCTCTGAGCCTTTCAGATCATTATTTGTAGCAAAAGTTAAACATTGTGTTCAGAATATAAGACTTCCACAAAGAAAAATGTTTGTAATTTATTTTTTTGCACTTATCATTTTGTTTGGGAAGATACTCAAAAACAAGAGACAAAAATGCTCCTAGGAAAATTAACATTAATAGTACTGTATACAAGAAAATAAAAACAGATAGTAGGGTACCTGGGTGGCTTAGATGGTTAAGTGTCCAACTCTTGACTTTGGCCCAGGTCATGATTTCACAGTTCATGAGTTCGAGTCCCGCATTGGGCTCGGCACTGACAATCAAAGTCTGCTTGGGATTCTCTCTTTCCCTCGCCTTGCCCCTTCCCTGCTCTCTCTTTCTCTTTTTGAAAATAAGTAAATAAACTTGTTTTTTTTTAAAGAGCAATGACTTCAAGTATTAGAAATGTCTTGAGAGTATTTATGTAAAAGAGGGAAAGTTTCTCCTCCCCAGTGCTCATTCCTACCTATTCCTTATTTCACCTTCATATCTATAAAAGGAGAAGCATTCATTTCCACATAGACAGCCTGATCTTTGATTGTCTTCTCTAAGTGAAGCCAAAATCTTGAAAATCAAGTGTGTACATAAATAGAGGTTAGAAGATCATAGTTCATAAGTAGAGACAGTGTTCAGTGACACTATTTTGTGGTGAAATATATATATCTTATAGCTTATTGAAGGGTATATGCTTCCAAATAAACAGAAAGGCTTGATTTATCTCTTAGTGACTCCCATTGATTAGCTCAAAATTGGAAAGGTCTGGCTCAGTGATAATAATGTAAAATTATATAGGATATGCCATTCAGTTTGTTACAGAATGAACAACATTGCATCTTGACTTAATGACTGTACTGATAGCAAGAGCATTGAGGTCAAGAGAAACGGGCTTCTGATGCCGGCTAGCAAACTCCAAGATTACCATGCCCTGTGCCTTCGTGCTGAGTCGTTTCATTTCTCACGGACTTCCTTCCTTCCTCTTGACTAAATGGCCCTTGAGGTCTCTTGCAGTTCTGAAAACCAATGAGCCGAAACTTCCAGTTGCTTATTCTGTGTTCTGCGGCTTTGAGTTTTGTTATTGTTATTAAATATTTTACCGCATTATTTCCTGCTGAGGACCAAAGATCTCTTCTTAAAAAAGGACTTAGGGTAATTTTACTATAGTACTACTTTTAAAAGGAAAAACAAAACCAGCTAACTAAAATCTAGAGTTAAGTATAATTAAATATTTAGTAGAGCTTCGACTATTAGTAGAGTCCAGTCATTGGGCTACTATTGCTTCACATTTTCTGCTCTGGTCTTGGCTTGGTCGGGGTGATGTAGCTACTTCTTGGAAGACCGGTGACCATCCAGGCCAGAGGCTGGAATCCAAGATGGAACCGAGAGGTCCTTTTTTGGGTCGAGTTTGAACTTGGCCCTGTCTCTTACTTACTTGTAACCTTGGGCACTTAGACTCTTTGAGCTCCAGTTTTATCCAATGTGAAATGGTGCAGTTACCCTTGTAAAGCCATTTTAAGATTAAATGATGTGGTTTATGGAAGACACTGAGAAGAGCTTAAGCAACATTAATAACAAGTAAATTTTCACCAGTTCATCCCTGTTAGGACAAACATCCTCTCATCTGAACTTCTGTATCAATAATTGTCCACACCTCATAACTGGTCACTTAATTTCATACTCCTGTGCATTGTTGTCACTCCCATGGCAGATGGGGTTTGAAGTGAATGATTTCCATAGTTTTCTCTTTTTAAAGAAGACTTGGAGAGAATTGAAAGGGATCTGGATGTGTCCCAGACCTGTACCTGTCTGTTGGTATGTTTATACGTGGAGAATTTATTTTCAAATACATTTTATGCAGGGCCAGAGGGTTGTCATGTACAAACCACTGTCCTGAGGAGTCACGATGTTACCCTTTGGATGAGGGACTGCCTCAGGGGAGGCAAGAGTTCAGATCACAGGAAAGGGCAACCCAGTTCTTGTTCTCCCAAACGCTAAAGAGGGTAGTTTGTGACCAGACCATGCAATACATTAACCTGTTGCTGTTTTATCTTTTTTAATTTTCTGATGCAGATACATATTCCTTTCTCAATGAATTTGTAACTCACTAGTAGCGCATTGAAACTTAAAGTCACATCAAAGAAGTTATAATGATCATGCTGAAAAGTACATCTATTGTTTGTTGTATTGACTTACCTTCACCCTCTCAAAAGTAGAAGAGTGTGCCTTTCCTGTGAGCAAAGCTTCATGCTGAAAGTTACAGTCCTATCTCTTCCTGGTGCTTTATAGACACTTGAAATTGTTCGGCAAACTTGCTTTCCAGTAGTCAAGTGCTCTTTAAGATCCAGTTACTGTCTCATATTTTCCATACCTGGTCCTTACCCTTCGTAATTGTGGTGCTCACTTATGTGAATTAAATTCAAAAGGCCTTTTTAAGGATCCTGCCTTCAGGGGCGCCTGAGTGGCTCATTTGGTTGAGTGTCCAGCTTCAGCTCAGGTCATGATCTCATGGTTCGTGGGTTCAAGCCCCGCATCAGGCTCTGTGCTGACAGCTAGCTCAGAGCCTGGAGCCTGCTTCTGATTCTGTGTCTCCCTCTCTCTCTGACACTCCCCTGCTCACACTGTCTTTCTCACTCTCTCAAAAATAAATAAAACATTAAAAAAATAAATTCAAAAGACAATCCTGTATCTCAGGGCTTGGTAGATATATTTTTTTCTCATGCCGCTGGAGCCAATCTTTCACCTAATTCCTTCTACATGTGATCTCAACCTCTTAATTGGAACTGTCCAAAAAATAAAAACCCAGAATATTTTCGATAATATGAAAGTTGTTGGCTGCCTTCATAAGCAAAAAGACACTGGACAGATATAAACAATGCTTTGGGCGGAAAATTGAGGAGAATTTTTAAATACCAGATCTTCATTCTCAGAGAAAATCTTCTTCCGATATTTGGTATGAAAACAGAGATCTCACCTTGCCCAGAGAAATAGGCATTACTGTTTCCAGACATAGTAACCGGAAGTAAGTGGAATGTCCTACACAGATCTCTTCCAATTTAAAAAGTATGTGATTCCTGAGTTCTGGGGTACTAAGAAGGAACAGGGTCTGATGTTGCCACACAACAAAAAGTAAAGTTTTTACTAGCCAGTTTTAGAGGAAAAACTGAAATTTAAAAGGATGGTATTCTACATCCTGTAGTCTGGAGCTATGACTCTGGGTCCATAAATTTGTAAGCCATAAATTACACTGCATCTTATTACCACACACATAAAAAGTGCGGTGGATTTCAATAGCACACACCATGTTCCTTATTATCCATTAGACTCATAAGTAATTGAATTCAAAGCATAATTTTTAAAAAGAAATTAATCCTACCTGCTTGTAGTCACACAAACCTATGGCATAAACACCTAGATTTATTGGCCATGGGAAGTTTGGTGCCTCTATCTGTTTGGAACGATCACAGACTTATCTATCAATGAAGACAACTTGGAATTTGAACATTGCACCCCCTCTGCTCCCTCCAAATGAGTGTTTGCTGAATGCAATCATGTCCTTATAGAACTAGAATCCATCAGGGCCCCTGGGGAGCTCAGTCAGGTAAGCATCCAACTTCTGCTCAGGTCATGATCTCACAGTTCGTGGGTTCGAGCCTCACGTCAGTCTTTGTGCTGACAGCTCAGAGCCTGGAGCCTGCTTCCGAGTCTGTGACACTGGGGCACCTGGATGGTTCAGTCAGTTGAGTGTCTGACTTTGGCTCCGGTCATGATCTCGTAGTCTGTGAGTTTGAGCCCTGTGTTGGGCTCTGTGCTGTGTGTCTCCCTCTCTCTCTGCTCCTCCCCCGCTCACTCTTGCTCTCTTTCTTTATCTCTGTCTCAGAAATAAATCTTAAACATTAAAAAAAAAGAATTGGGATCCATCCCTCAGCTATAAATTCAACTCACTTATACAAACCTACTTGGTATGTCTATGTTTTAACCTGGTTTTCCACCATACTTTTCCTCCCTTTCTCCCTTCTGGTCTCTTTGCAGCTTTTCCGTTTTGTCTGAACACCCTGTACCCTCACACTGTTCCCTCTGCCCCACCACCACCACCACCATGGGGCTTTTGCACACCCTCCCTCTCTGCTTTATCAGGTACACTCCTACTCACCCTTCAAATCTCAGGGCACTAGCCACCTCCTTTTTTTTTTTTAGTTAAAAAATTATTTATTTATTTTGGGAGACAGAGAGACAATGCAAGCAGAGGAGGGGCAGAGAGAGAGGGAGACACAGACTCTGAAGTAGGCTCCAGGCTCTAAGCTGTCAGCACAGAGCCCAATGCGGGGCTCAAACCCTCAAAGTACAGGATCATGACCTGGGCCAAACTCGGATGCTTAACTGACTGAGCCACCCAGGTGCCCCAGTAGCCACCTCCTTAAGGAAGCTTTCTGTGACCTGAAATTAGGTCAAATCCTCTTTTTCTAAGATATATCTTAGCACTGGTGATGACTATGATTTAATATTCATTATTTGTGATTCTTTAATACTTACTGTCTCTTTCAATGGCCCCTAATTGCTGAGAGGAGAGCCTACCAGGTTCTGTTCACCAGTTTATTCCCAGGGCCTGCCCAGCATATAGTATGTGCTCAGTGAGTGTGCATTCAGTCAAAGAGTGAATGAATAACAGAGAAGGCAGAAACCATCAATAGCTTTTAAAGGTCAGTGTCCTTTCTGTGAATTCATGAAGATCGTGAAGCTATGAAGAGAGAGAAAAGCTGAAAGGACAAAGGAAAATAGGAGGGGAGATCATAAAAGTTGGTTCGTGGAAGGCTGAGGGGGTAGTGATAGTGGTAACAGTAGAAACAACCACCAGAGGTATAAAATTACAAGAAATTATATGGAGGAAGTCAGTATATGAGCAAACGAACCTACACATTTCAAATACTCATGAGGAAGACACTGTGCCATGCATGTGAAAACATGTTCATTTAAGTGACTTGCAGGAAAATGTAATTATATGCAAAGTAAGTTGCAGTAACAACAAAAAAAAAGATCTCTTAGATAACGAAGAATAGTATGAGCTACTCTAATGTAGGTACATTGAAATACAGACAAGTGAATGCCAAAAAGGTTTAAACTTGGGGTGAAATCTGAATAAGATGACCATAGTCCTTTTATTTATTACGCAATATCACATGTATATTCTTGCTACAAGAAAAGTAGAGAGGGAAAAGGACTCAGGATTTGAAATTTGATGTTCCGATGTCAAATCCTCAGATCCTCAGGCTCTACAGCCAGCCTTCCCTCGCCACTAGCAGAGTTTTCCCAGCGAGAGGACACTAACTCTCTCCCAAACCTACAAATCCTCTGTTCCTCAGCCTTCTTAGCATATGAGTATGACCTTCACTTCCACTCATAAAGGATAAAGTAAGATCTCAGCACACACTGCTGGTCACTGATAGCAACAAAATGAGAAGCATTGGATGTAATCTTTTCCACTTTTTTTTTCCTTCTCTCTGTTATCTTGCCTTTAGGTTTTGGACGATCACTTAACCTCTCTGAACTTATGTATCCTCCAGGACATTCAATAAAATATTGTCCCTTAAAGTGCTTTGTAAACTTGGAAAATATTTGGTATCATTTTGTAACTTTTCTTATACCACCAAGTATTTAAAAACAGCCAGCAAAAAGTTTTGTCTGCTTATAATTGGCTTAGGGTTACAAGGCGCTGATTGGGTTGATTCTCAAGGAGAAGATCAGAGAATGTCTCAATATTTAAGCCAATAGTCAAAGAAGAGATAAAAGGCCTGATTAGCAAATATAATGGCGGGCTCCAGGAGCTGCTTTACATGCGCAGGGTGAACCTACTCTTACTAACCTAGACACTGCCTTGGGTAACCAGATTGTGCTTCTTTGTTATGAGGTGAACAATTTCCAGTCTTCCAATTTTACCTCCCTCTCATCCTTTGCATCTTACACCGTGACTACTTTAGATGCTCATTGTGTCTCTGTCATTAAGGGATATGTCCTTGTCATTAATGAGTGACTCTAGGGCACAACCACAGGACTACAGGAGATGGAGATCTATACTCCTACCATTGCTTATTCACTTTTTGTCCACTTACCAGTATGGTGAGAGTGGACTCCATTCTGCACATGGAATAGGTGCCGAAAGGTGGAGTAGAGAAAGAAGAGGGCAGCCTGTGGTGTTAACAGCTCCCTCCACAGAAATGTTTAATTTCATTAAAAAATAAAAACCTGTGGGGCGCCTAGGTGGCTCCATCAGTTAAGTGTCCAACTCTTGATTTCAGCTCAGGTCATGATCTCACAATTCATGAGTTCAAGCCCCACTTCCAACTCTGTTTTGACAGTGCGGAGCCTGCTTGGGATTCTTTCTGCCCTACCCCTGTGCACGCTCGCTCTCTCTCTCTCTCTCTCTCTCTCTCTCTCTCTCAAAATAAATAAATAAACTTAAAAAAAAAAGCCCGTATGATCATCACTCATTTACATAACTTTGGCTCATTGAGGTTGTGAACTAAGGGTAACTTATACCATATGTTTGCCTCTTATTAGTCTAAGTTGCCACTTTTCATTTCACAAAATATGTATAGGTGTCATTGTATGGAAAAATTACTGGATATCTTATCACAAATTCTTTGTAATCCTAAGCAATTGTTTCACCTGTTCAGGTTCTATGGTCAAATCATCTCTCTGTTTATTTCTGGACTTTTTCCTTACCCGATGGATGGGGAGCGACGAGAGTGAGGGGGAAGCCACTGTCGGGGGGGGGGGGGAGGTCCACTTCTCCCAGATCAGGCACCACTGAGATGACAGTAAGCCCTTGCTCCAATGTATGTATTCTCCAGATGGGAAGGCTACTTTCTCACCAAAGCCAAAGCTTTTGGGGAGAGAAGGAAAGGAAACGAAGGAAGGAAGGGGCAGATGGTGTCACTTCCTGAAATCACACTGACTTACAAAAAGAAGCAATAACCCCAGCAGCCCTCTCCCCCAGATTTTCACCTGGCACCTCCAGATAAAGGAAGATGGAAAGAAACAGGAGAGAGCCACCTCTGTAGAAATGTTGGAAGGGGACTTTTAGAGGCCATTCTGTCTTTCAGCCACAACCAAATAAAGTACTCTGGATTAAACTGGTGCAGGTCATTTGGAGAAACAGCCCAAGGACCTTTACATTTCTAAGGCAACCCAAATTTCAAATTAATCCCTTCTTTTATGCCTTGCTTTGGAAAGATGGCTGAGATTAAACCTAGAAAGAAAGGATTTAATTTCAGTTTTACAAAGACTTTTTCAGTAGTTTCAAAAATATATCTTTCTCTTTGAATAAAAAGCCCCTGCAAAAAGTTGATCTGGGACTGCATATTAAAAAGCAGCCTGCCATGGAGACTGAGCTCTGATCCTGTGAACTGCTCAGAGGCTGTAAAATGCCAGAGCCAGGTCTCAAGGGAGTTGACATTATTCATTAAGCTCTGCAGTTTGAATCCCAGGGACTGTCTCAGCCAAGGCTCAGAGTGAAGAGAAAAAAGAATGGAAAACCCTCACCTCTGCACCTTTGCCAACTTCAGTTAAGGAAAGGGGGATAGATTGGAAGCCTGATTGTTGGCAGATAAAGAAGGAAACTTCACAGACTCCTGTCTCTACTCAAAAAAAAAAAAAAAAAAAAAAAGCAAAAAAGGAGAATTAAAGTTAAATATAGTATGTGCCTTTCCTTTGATCCTTTAAACATCGCCCAAATCAAACGATTTCTTGCTTTCCTATGCACATTAGTCACTGTACCCCTACTGTAAGGATTGAGCTTTACAAACTCGGAGTGTAGGATTACTGCTGATTTATAGATGGTCCCAGTTCACTCAAAAATATTATAGGTCCATTTTGTAGGTAGCACGCTATGTGGATTTCAGAAATACAGACAAGGGCTGGCTTCCTTATGAAGTAGACATGGTGATTAAAAAAAGAAGAAGAAAGACAAACAGGAAGCATTAATATATGAGTAGGAGGTAACATGTTCATGTGCCTAACTGGTGTAAAAGCCAATATGTTTAGTGAGAGGGAGAACAACGTGGACCAAGGTGGTTGGGCAAGAGTTCTAGGACCAACTGAACCCTGGCAAAGCCCCTGGTTTGCTTGGTTGGGAATTAAGATTGGACCTGCTGGGGGAAAACGTAGGGGTCAGGACAGCAGAAGCAGAGTTTGAGAGCAGAAAAGCAGCCTCCTCCTGAAAGGGGCCCGGCTGTGGAGTCCACAAACTGCGATGGGAATGCTCATTTGGACTTTTATATGCCATATGATACTGGAGAACTTTCTAAACCTTTCTTTTTTTTATTTTTTTAAGTAGTTTATTGTCAAATTAGTTTCCATACAGCACCCAGCACTCTTCCCCACAAGTGCCCTCCTCCATCACCACCATCTCTTTTCCCCCTCTCTCAAGTTTTGCATCCCTCTCTCTCCCCAACTCTCTTTCCCTCTTCCCCTCCCCCTGGTCCTCCATTAGGTTTCTCCTGTTCTCCTGTTAGACCTATGAGTGCAAACATATGGTATTTGTCCTCCTCTGCCTGACTTATTTCGCTTAGCATGACACCCTCGAGGTCCATCCACTTTCCTACAAATGGCCATATTTCATTCTTTCTCATTGCCAAGTAATACTCCATTGTGTACATATACCACATCTTCTTGATCCACTCATCAGGTGATGGACATTTAGGCTCTTTCCATGTTTTGGCTATTGTTGACAGTGCTGCTATGAACATTGGGGTACATGTGCTCCTATGCATCAGCACTTCTGTATCCCCTGGGTAAATCCCTAGCAGTGCTGTCTAAACCTTTCTGAGTTCATGTTTGAGTGTGCTAGAGCCACAATTGGTAAATTTTCAGGAATTTTGTGAGCTCGTTTTTAATGCTTGGAAGCTTGAACCTGCTACAGTGGGGAATGTACCCCATGGAAATTAACAAGCCCCACAAATTTCTATTCATTAAATTCAAGATACGTGGCTTGGTTTGCTAAGCTGTCTCTGTCAACAACTACCCAGTATTGAATCTCATGATTTTTCCCCCCACCGGGCACATGACAAAAATCTGGAGAGTGAATGATTGATTTCTGTTTTGTTTGTTTCCAACATCATGTGAACAAAAAACTCTCTTCATTTCTTTCATTCTTATGACTGCATTCTGCTTTCCTTCCTCCTTTCCAAGCCCTCCTGGCAAAAGGATGTATAGTTCAGATTGTTGGAATCTGGAATGAAAATGTTTATCTGTGCAAATAATTCCTTCTGTTATATTTGTTGTAGATGGCTAAGGCCACTAAAAGCAAAAAGTATCCCATGGAAAGGGTAGCAATTTCCAAGAAAATGTGGCTGGTTCACTTTTTTGGATGTTCTCACATTTGACTGCTTTCAAATTCTAGTACAATATTTTACTTGAAAATATTTGATTTTGGGACGCCTGGGTAGCTCAGTCGGTTAAGTGCCCAGCTTCAGCTCAGGTCATAATCTTACAGTTCAGGAGTTTGAGCCCTGTGTCAGGCTCAGTGCTGACAGCTCAGAGCCTGGAGTCTGCTTCGGACACTCTCTCTCTATCTCTCTCTTTCTCTCTCTGGCCCTCCCCTGCTCGCTTGCTCTCTGTCTCTCAAAAAAAAAAAAAGAATAAACATTAAAATATATATATTTATCTTAGCCAAGTGCAAGAGAAATACTGTAAATGGATTTGATTAAAAAATGTAATTTTTACATAAAGCAAGAACACTGTCCAATGGCTTGCACTTCCTTGGTCTCATTATATAATTTTGTTTCAGAGCTACCGTGATGGCTCCGTCCACAAAATATGCCTTACCCTATTCTTGAAAGACCTTTCTTACCGTGGCAGATGCTGGCACCAAATGCCAGACAAAGTTGGCACCTATAAAATCACTGTCATCCCTCATTAACAGGCATCAGAATGTCCTAATAATACTTGTCGCCACTCTCCAATCCTGTGGAGACGTCAATTACACATGTCTTGCTTGCCAAGTCATGTGATCCACTTCCACGGTGCTGGAGAAAGCCAAGTGAGGCCATCCGGTTAGAGTGGATGAAGAAACACCTTGAAGAGTTTGGCTGGAGAAAGAGAAATTCCTTCTATCCATATTACTGCAGTGGAATTCAGAACTCCAGAAAACTCTGTGTGTTTTTTGTGCCATATGGCAGCCTGTTGCTGAGCTGCTCTTCATAGAGCACATTCAAGTATTCAGTGGAAGGCGTATTCCTACCAGTAAATACCAACACATTAAGGCTTTTTTATAGTTTCAGTGACATAGAGACTTTCTGAGTAATTAAAACCTGAATTTAATCAGGCCACATTATTTCAAAAGTTCCCAGCCCACCTGAAACTAGGAACAAGCTTTGTTAATTCATTGTCCGAAAGGATTATATTTTCCCCATTTGTATAATTCTTTAAACCAAGCTGGCTTGTGTTATGCGAGGGAGAAGAAAGTATCATAAACTTTTTCAGGGGAGAGACCATCAGTAATGCAGCTCTGGGAGTGGACCGCGGCACTGCATGTGTATTAGATGCGCTTGGGAAGGTGGGTAGGAAAATTCAGGCAGCACTACTTACCTTCTAGTTATTAGTGGGAGCATCTACTACTCTGTGATTACTGCACCAGCTGGGGAGGCCTGAGCTGTTGCAGAAAATCTCCTCTCCGTGGGCCATGTGGCCAATTAGCCACAAGGCCAGTCATCCAAGCAATGCCAAAGTTCAGCAGACCCTGGGAGAGGAAGCCAAATCAGTGGTGGGAGACAGAAGGGCAGTCATGGCAGATCGAACCGTTTTCTTGTCCACGCTGCCTCCACCGCTTAGCACACCCTTCCCACCATCACCAGATGAAAGGCAGCACCAACTCTGTCTCGCAACTTTTGCTTTGCCCAGGTGCCGTCGGCATAGCTCCACTGGATGGAGGTTGTTTTAGCAAAGCTACTCCTGCAGCCTGAACTAGGTTTGGGGGGCTCATGTGTATTTTAGCGATAAAAATAATGATACAGAATGATTCACAGGGCAGAAGTAATGTGGAAGACAAATTTACTGAGAAGCATTTGAAATGCTATTAGCAACCACATGAGAAAGTTTATTAATGGAAAACACTTTTTCCATGTCTCTTACCCATATAGAGTAGATGTCGTAAGAACTCACACATTGTAAAAGCATATTTGGAGGAACTTACATAAAGAGGAACTTACTCTCTATATCAAAATTGCTAAAGGATTTTGAATTAGGATTCCATTTGCATTCAAGCTGCTGCATTTTTCCACTTATCATCACCCTACGCTTCCCAACTACCACCTATCTTAAGGTGAGATAAATGAACATGAGGCCCTAAATTCTACCACATGTGGCTCCTTAGCTAAGGACTGGATTCACTCTTACACTTGATTAACGTTAGTTGCACATGTGGTAATAAAAAAAAAAGCAAATTTAATCTGCACAAACCATAATTTTCATGCTGGGATGATTTAGATTCCAGCAGTCTCTATATTGATTGGTTTAAGAAAACTATTTCCATTGTGTTTTTTTTTTAATGAGGATGCCCAGTGGAAAATCACACTTGCGTCTTGCAGAACTTTATGCTTTTCAAAAGTAACAAATAGAACTTTGATGGTTAGGAAGATGGGCTTGCTATCCATTGACTTTAAGATCAAATCAACATTGAGGAGAAGGACGGTAGTAGATATTTTGAAATACTCACTGATATACTAGCGTGTTAAGATTAGGGACCACTCCTACAAGAGATAAGTGGATGCCCTGAAATGTTGCCTAGTCTTCTTCTTATCAGAATGTCTGCAGCCACCCCATTTTCCTCAATTTTGTCCCAATTCTCTCTTCCACTCTGTGGCTCCCTGCTACTTTGCATTCAAAGAAGGAAGACTTTAAGCAGGAATGATGGGCAGAGGTGGGCGTTTGGTGGTGTGGCCCTGAAAAGTTGATAATATATTGGAAGATGTGGTAGAGAAGCCACATCCCCGTTTCTGACCTTAGTTTCCACTGCTCATCCCCTGATAGCAGCTGAGGTGGGAGCAAGTTAGGGAATCTCGAGAAACACGGAGGATGCTCTCAGTTGCCCGTGGGCACACATGACACAGAGAACCTCCAAGGGGTGCCAGCACCAGTGAATTACAATCGCCCCATTCTGTAGAGACAACATGAACTCTTTTAACAACATTCCAAAACTTCATAAAGAGAGCGTGGTTAGCTTAATTTTTTAATGTTTATTTATTTTTAGGACAGAAACCATAATCGGGGAGGAGCAGAGAGAGAGGGAGAGATAGAATCCAAAACAGGCTCTGCGCTGTTCCCACAAAGCCCGACGTGAGGCTTGAACCCACAAACCACGAGATCATGACCTGAGCTGAAGTCGGATGCTCAATCGACTGAGCCACCCAGGCACCCCTAACTTGGTTTTTCTTGAAAAAGTTCTAAATTATAGGGCCCATGAGAGTTATTATGCTCCATGAGAGTGCATTTATTTTAAAGTCTGTAGGTTTATATTATATTAATATAAATTTGTGTCCGTATACCATAAACATATATACTAGGTAGACTATTACCTTATGAATCAGAAGGCCTGTTTCCAAGGCCCATTTGGTTAGTGGAAATCTGTTCTTTGCTACCCTAGTTTGAATCTTATCAAATATGCATAACACACACAGACAGTCACAGCAATGCAAACTTGAGCAAGTGATCAGAGGCTGACTTCTCACAGGCTCACTGTTTTGACTTGGTTGCTCGTTCATAAATCACGAATGCCACAAACAGCCCCACACAGACTTCCCCCTCTGCAGAGGATGGAGCCCCACATGCCGCCATGCTCGCTGTGGGCTCCTTGCTCAGAAACGATCCTCTCTGCGCTCTCCTGACATTATTAATGGCCCTGATGTACAAACCCAGAATAAAATAGAATTAAAATCCAAAGTTAATTTCAAGCTCCATTAGAAATTAAAGGTGTTGGGAAAGAAATCAATATTTGCCCAGTACAAAATGACTAAATTCAAAGCAATTAATTCTATTATTTTGTAACTTCTAAAAACCAGAAAGGACCTTCAAACTATAAAATGGTGCTACACTCACACATCTACACGATATGTGACTAAAAATAATGACAATGATTTCCAGAAGCAATACGCAGAAATCTATTTTATTACTTTGTAGCCATAGCATGTAGTATGCACACTAAAATGTGTGTCTTAAAATAGAGCCAATTATTCTGTACAATCCATGGCTATTTCCTGCAATTAACAACACTCGGTTGTAAATCTGAGAGGATTTAAGGGACAGAAACCAGGCAAAAGAGCAAAGAGATTTATTTAAATGGAATAAATGCACCCATTTCCTTAATTTTACTTTCGCTTTTTTTCCAGCTCCTTTTTAAGTATTGCTATAGATTAACAAACAAGTGACCTTAAAACACTGTGGTTCCAACTAGGAGAAAATGTTTTGCAACCTGTAGGGTCGTAAGTCATAAAAGACATAAAAGTAACCGTCAGTAAAAGCTTTTTCATTGCAGAATCACTGTCACTTCTTCCCTCTCGTGCCTCTCGGGGTAAGTCTGAGTGAACACATGGACCTTTTGCAGGTCCAGAAAGACCAGAGCCAAAGGGGTGTGGATCAGACCTCGTCATGAGGATGTGTCACTTTGTTTCCTCCCCCGCGTCGAGAAGGAGCCTCATGAGAACTGGTTCCAGCATCAATAACCTTTTCGGCATCTGGGGTGAACATCTGTAAAAGATAATGTGGGACAAACCATAGCTTTGCTTACAGAAACACATGAGGCTTCTGGCTAGATCTTCTTCTCTTTGTGATAAAAGTAGTCATTGTGATTAAGGCTTCAGAGGAGCAAGAGACACACAGCCAGGCCCTGGGACCGTCCTAAGACTCGTCCGCGAGAGGGAACAGAGCACCGCCTCGTTCTTCCAACGGCTAACATTTAGCTCCTTGACTTTTGGAGACGTCTTTTAAAAACTCTGTTAGCTGTACTTTCCTCAAAGGTTTGACTTGTCTCATGAGGCAATGCAAAGTTGGGTTTGGGGAGGTGAGCTTCCTGGCCCACCCACCCCTGTCTTCTGCCCTGCTTGTCGCTCTTCAGGGTTGCACGTGACCTGTAACAGAAACAGAGCTGTCAGACAGACCACGCTGATTTTCAGCTCTCTTAGCTCCCCTCTTGGTCAGTACTTCCTTCCTCCCTGTGATGTTTCAAAGAAGAGCGGATACTGGATTGAGACAGACGGGGGCCAGCCCTGTGTCTGGAATCCACCATGTGTGTGTGGTCCAAGGGGGTGACTTAGCCTCCCCGATTCTCACTTCCTCCTATATGAGAAAAATAATAATGCTTACCTGGAAAGGTTTCTTTTTCTTTTTCTTTTTTGTTTTTGTTGCTGTTTATCTTTTTTCCTTTTCTTTTTCTTTTCTTTTCAGGATTTCAAACATAAATGAAGCAGATGTTCATTACTGGGATCATCAGTAATGTCAGAAATTAGAATGCAGAGCTGGGGAAATAGGGTAGGAATGCAGTGACAAGTGTTTCAGAACTTTGACTCTTGCTCAGCATTTCTTGTAAGTGCAGCCAGCATCTGAAGATGTGGACTTTCCTCACTCTCTCCTCCTGGCACCGCTCAGCCTCCCGACATGGCTTCCGTTTCCCAACTTCCCTGAATCTGCTTTCCTCAGTGACCTCCCCCTTGGCAGATTGATGCTAATTTATCTAACTGAGGCATCTATGTTTTATAGAACTTGCTTTCTCCTTACAGCGGCTTTCTCTGTTTTCTGTGGCTCAACTACTTCTTTATTTTGGTTCAGTTTGACAGATGCCTTTGTTTCCAGTCTGTCATGCCTCACTCTTTGTGTGTTTGTGTGAAGTTTATTTATTTTGAGCGAGAGAGCATACATGAAGCAGGAGAGAGGGAGGGGAGGAGAAGGGGGATAGAGATTCCTAAGCAGGCTCTGAGCTGCACAGCGCCTGATGCAGGACTCGAACTCACAAACCATGAGATCATGACCTGAGCCAAAAATCAAGAGTAGAACACTTAGCAGACTGAACTACCCGGGCACCCTCTCTTGCACTCTTAAATGATGGTGCTCCCTGACTTTGTCCTCAGGCTTCCTTTCTCGCTGATATACTCCCCTGAATCTTCAAATCATGTCTTCAATTTCCATTTATGTGGTGAAAATTCCTGCATCTGTATTGCTAGTCCAGAACATTCTGCTGGATCCATTAAACTGTCTAATGGGTGCGCCTTGGTGGCTCAGTCAGTTAAGCATCCAACTCTTTATTTTGGCTCAGGTCATGATCTGATGGTTTGTAAGTTTGAGCCCTGCATTGGGCTGTGTGCTGAGACCATGGAGCCGGCTTGAGGATCCCTCTTTCTCTCTCTCTGCTCCTCCTCTGCTCATATTGTGCCTGTCTCTCTCAAAATAAAGAAGTAAACTTAAAAAAACCCTGCTTAATGGACAGTGACCATCACACAGTAAAGACTTAATAAATATTTGTTGAACGTATGAAAATCTCAGTATCCTATATATTTAATCCATTTTCTGGATTTATCCTTACTTTCCCTCCTGTATTACCTATATGTATAAACGATCCTTTAGAGACCCAGTTAGAAGGAGCAATCTAAAACCCCACATCTAATCAGTCACCAGGGTCAGCGTGTTCTACCTCTGGGATATCACTTGTGTCCCACCTTCCTCTTGGGGGCTGAGTCTTCACCCAGGGTCTCCTCACTACTGAGGAGTGGCAGAGACCTTCCAATTCCTGATTTTAGAACCTTTAGTTTATGCTTTACGTATCTGCTAAACTGAAATTTCAAAAGAGAATCTGATGCCATCAATTACGAGGTTAACACCTTCCAGTAATTCTTTAACCTTGTTCCTATACAATCAGAGTAAGTGAACATCCCAAAATGTTGCACAGTCTTGTTTCTTCCTGTCTCCCTATGATCTCCTTTACCTCTCTCCCTTTTCTCCAAGCATTCGGAGCACATGATAATGTTTTGTACAAGCCTTTGCATAGAATGCAGTTCCTGCTCTTCCTCTTCTGGTTAATTAACTCCGCACGTCCTTCAGTGCTCAGTCGAAGTCTCATTTATTGCAGGAAACGTTCTGTCATCCCAAGACTGATTTAGGACCCCACCTTCTGTGCTCCCACCATTCTGTACACACCCTATCAAAGAAATAATAATGGAGTCACTGGAAATTTGCTTCCTGATGTAAAAAAGAAAAAAAAAAGAAGTCTTCTTTGACTTCTACCAAATCAAAGGACAGGACTAATGCAGTAGACTCCCAACAAATGTTTGTTATATAATGAATGAGAATTTCATACATGTGTCACCAGACCTTCCCAGGACTACGTATCCTTAGGACTTGAAGGAAAGTAGCTGGGCTTGTGCTGCCCTTTCAATCTTCTCTTTCTGTGTCTTTTCCCTTTGGTGTACTTTTCCTTTCTAATCTGTATCAAATGAGCAAAGGTCTGATATCAGTCACTTGTGAGGTATTTTTGGTATGAGTGTGATTCAATCACTGTCATTTTCCCCCATCAGTTATACTTTAAGCTGGTTTATATCTAGTTGTGAAATGAGAAACCAGTTTCCCAGTTAAAGAAACTGTAGGGCAGAAAACACTATGGCTCTTTGCTTTCTTCCTTGTAAAGCTAGCCTTTAATATAAAGTTTAATCCTTTTCCACTGCCTAGAATGTGGTCAGAGATTTTCTCTGCAGACTGTTTCATCTGGCATTTAATTCCTAGGTACTTCTGGGAACTGAAAGGAAGAAGCAGTCTGCAGTCTGCAGTCACTGAACTTGGAGACAACCAGACAGTCTATCAGTTCTTTGTATCTCTGGTTTTTATTTTATTTTCTCTAAACCAATGGTTCTTAGATTTTCGTCTGAAAATTATCTGAGTAAATCTATAAAGTAGTTTTCAGGGCACCATTCCAAGAGTTTCTGATTCATAAGATCTGTCATAGGCTCAGGGAATCTGCATTTTAATGAGCTTAAATGAAGATTGTAGAAGATTCTAATGCAGATGGCTCATAGCAATTTGAGTAGGTAGTGAATGCCCCTTTCATTCTCTCCATCCAACCAGAAGGTGGAGCCTCCCTAGTGTTCTGTTTATTCTCCTTCCTTCTTGTGGCTCCAAATTCAACAGATTCTGGGAACTGAAAGCCATGATTTAGTGTCATTTTACAGAGTGAACTTGCTGTCTGTTCTACCCTAGCTTTCCAGTATCATTTCAGTCACTAGCCACCTAGGCTCTCCATTACCTTGAGATCAAGAGTTTTAGTCACCTCATCCTCATCAGGACCCAGGACATGGTCAACAAGCAGGCCACTGCAGAATATTGGGGACCTCAGAAGGAAAGGCAATCAACCCGCTAGAGTCCTCAGACCCCATCCATGGTTGGTGGATGGGTGAAAAACTATGGGAGAGTTTAAATTTTGACTCACTCATTCCAAAGTCTTTGTTTGCAATGTTGAACATGTGTTTGAGATAAGTCAGGGGCAAAAAAAAAAAAAAATGTTCTCCCAAAATAAAATCACAACTGAGGCCAACACAGAAGAGAGAGAAATCTCCAAAAGTTAGGTTTAATGGTTTAAAAGTGATGTGCATAAATTTCAAATCATTATTAATTCATAAGTCCTAAGCAGTACAACAATCATTATTATTTACAAAAGATTCATTACATGGAATGCATAATGTATGTCGATGTTTGTAAATTTTGTTTTACCACAGCACTTAATTTCCAACATGTTTACATTTTGTAAGTATTCCTACAACATGCACACAGCTTACAAAATGATAATAGAGGAGGCACAGCCTCCCATCGTGAATCTAGACAGATAGACAGTGAGCTACTCTGGCTGTGCGCACAGACAACTCCAGGCCTTTTTCCTCTTTCACCCATCTGGCTACCCTTTTCATGTCAGTGACAAAAGGTGGTACATTTAGAACATCAAGAATACCAATGTGGCACTTCTTTGAACCCTACCTGCCCTTTCTCCTTTTGTTCTGATCTTCATACACTATTTAAGAAGGATACCACTACCAAGAATTCCTAGAGCGATGATTTCACTCTTTAATTCTACATCTCTTTAAGAAAGGAGTTCTTTCTTCCTCAAGCTGGTTTCTTTTTTTTTTTAATGAAAAAGCTAATTATCCTTTAAAACAACATTTTTTTTGCATTTTGTAATAAAACTGGGAAGTAATTTAGTAACTTTCTAATAGTAAGTTAATGAGTTTTATCCAAGGGCTAGCATCATGTGGTGCATATTTTTTATGTGTACATAATGTTTCTAAAGTAAGCCCAGTTGATTTTTTTTTTACTTTTATCAGCAAGAAAGAGAGGCTAAAAACAGATTCCTAGCTCCCCAATGTGTTTAATAGGAGTATTTAACAGCATCCAAACTTAGTCACAAAAAGATAAGGATCAGAGGCAAATCACTGTGTTAGGTACTAGAAAACCTTGTATTTATTACATTCCTGTTGTGCTGGTTGTCCTCGGAGAAAAGCCTAACCTATTTACTTCATCCTTGCACAAACAAACAAGCATGCCTATAGGGAGTCCTTGTAGCGGGAGGTCTTGGTATCAGAGTAAACTCACATAAACATTTGTTTGTTTATTTGTCTTTATTCACAGTCAGTAGCTTCATGAGGTAGGTGATCTCCTTGTTGACGCATTCTGGTAGATTGCTATCTTGAAAGAGTCTTAAGATGAAAGATACAAACCAGGCACATCTTTGAGGGAAGAAATAATGAGTTGGATGAGAAAAAACATATAGGACGGGGAGACTACCTAATGTATATTTTATCCTACGACATAGAGCATATCTGCGGCACTTAGGTGCCATTGCCAAACATTTAAATAGTTACGTCGCATCGAAATAGCCACACCCCATTGTCAGACATGATCTATTGAGATCGTTTTCTGGAGCTCCCAGGGAACACTTTTATTGAAAGAGAGAATTCCTGTTTTTTTTTTTTACAGATCTAAATCTTCAGCACTAAATGTTTATATCAGCAATGTAACAAAAGTGCATCTGTATAGATCAGCAGTTCATACCACAACAGTGCCTATGTTACAGTTTTGTCTTTTAGTTGGACTATGTGCAGTTTAGATCACAGAGATTCATACCCATCCGAGAATCTGGCCATGTCTTCAACTTTCAAAAGATATTTTTCCCATAATTAAATATACTAAAATTTTCATGTTAATATCATAAAAAGAAGTTTTATACATTAGGTTACTTAAATTTGTTAGCCATTAGGAAATGGAAGAATTTTTATTCTCTTTTAAAGAATCTTAAACAGAATTTAAATCAAGTTATATCCTTACTCGCCGGAGACCAGCATTTTCAACTTGAACGTGACCATTGACCAACAATTCGGTTTCTGGAATTTTATAGCAAGGAAATAATTAGACATATTTACAAAGCTTTATGTATGATTTTCATCTCAGCATAATTTTGGATGATAAAGAGCAAATTTTAATATCCATCAATAGAGGAATATGGTAAGTAAGTGCTGACATAATGGCATCCTGGGAAACCCTTAAAATCACAAAGCAGTGTTATATTAGAAAACATGAAAATCTATGCCATATAGAAAATGAAACTAAAATCAGAATTCATAGTTTAAAAATATACATACATAAAATACAATAAAATGTTAACAGTGATTTTTACCAGGTGATGGGACTGTGGGTTCCTTCAGTATATTTTTTTATATTTTTATGTTTCATCTTAGTTGGATTTAAATAAACAAGCCATTTTTATAATAAATGATAAACATGTCTGTTTTTTTAATGTCGTGGTAAAGAGAAATAAAGTAGGAATGAAAAGACCAAAATATGAACTCCCTAATCATATGTTAAATATCTATTTATTTGTACAAATACCAAATAGGATTGTAGACTCCTCAGGGAAAGAGATTGTGTTGTCTTTTTCTCCCCGTAGGGCTCTGCAAAAGGAAAAACCGCAGATGCGTGGTAAATATGTTTCGAATAAATGTGTAGCCCCTGTTAAGTGCCTTTCCTTCTTCAAGGCTCATTTTTCTCTTCTACAAAATAAACATAAGGTCGCCCCCCCCCCCCCGCCTCACTGGGGATTGCTGTGAGTCCAAAACGAGACCATACTTGGTGTCTACACAGCACTCCATGCACACCGAGGAACATCAGTTTTATCCACAGTGGTTCCGCGCACAGCCATGACGAAGGAGGTGGTGTTCCCATCCTCATGGACGGCTCAGGGCGAAATCTGGAAGCAAGCAGACAGTACGAGTGGCCACATGGTCGTAGGGACGTCCCCTTTCTTCAGCACCAGGCACCTTCTTGCTTCCTCCAGCTTCCCTCTGGATTTAATCTTGGGAAAACTGGGACTCAGGTTATGTTGTTGTTTATTTTTGAGAGATCTTGAGTGAGGAAGGGGCAGAAAGAGGTGAGCAGAGGATGAGAAGTGGGCTCTGTCCTGACAGCAGCGAGCCCCACGTGAGGCTCAAACTCACCAACTGTGAGACCATGATCTAAACTGACACTGGATGCTCAACGATCTGGGCCACCCACGTGCCCCTGGGACTTCTGTTTTAATTTGCTCCTAGAGATATTTGCATTCCCACCAGAGAGAAGAAATTATCAGCCAATTAATGACCAGTCCTGGGTTTTTTCTGTTTGGGGAGACCACCCCTGAAATGACACCACACTTCTTAGCTCTTGTATGGAGGCCAACAATCAGCCCTCTTCATCAGAAGTAGAGAGGGCACAGGGTGCCTGGATGGCTCAGTCGGGTAAGCGTCTGACTTCAGCTCAGGTCTTGATCTTGCAGCCCGTGAGTTTGAGCCCTGCATTGGGCTTTGTGCTGAGTGTCAAAACCAGGCCTGTTTCAGATTCTGTGTCTTCCTTTCTCTGTGCCCCTTCCCTGCTTGTGCTCTGTCTCGGTCCCTCAAAAATGAATAAACGTTTAAAAAAAAAAGGAGCGGAGAGGATTTTGACAGGCAGTGCTTCTGACTCAGATCTCTGCTCTGTCTGCAAAAAAATTATAAATCTGCTGGAACAAAATTCTACCCCTTTTAAAGAGAAGTACCAGATGTTATTAAAAGTTATCCTCATATCATATCTCAAATGGTAAAAAATGCAATGATAGTAGATTTTGCTAGTACATTTCCATCATCATAATTTAATGCTGTATTAGTCACTAAGAACAATACAAGGCAAATATATTTCTTTATTCAGCCCTTTTAGTAGATTGCAGGGTTTTGTAAAAAAAAATTAACGTTTGTCTATTTTTGACAGAGAGAGAGCGACAGAGTGTGAGCGAGGGAGGGACAGAGAGACAGGGAGACACGAAATCGGAAGCAGGTTCCAAGCTATGAGCTGTCAGCACAGAGCCCCATGTGGGGCTCGAACCTGCAAACAGTGAGATCATGACCTGATCCGAAGTTGGACACTTAACTGACTGAGCCACCCAAGTGCCCCAGATAGCAGTTTTTTAGATAGGTGAAGGCGTAATATGGGCAAATAGACAGGCAGATAGATATAGATGTATAGATTTTTACATATATAACTTATTTTACTTCTTGTGTAGATTTTATATGGATTACAGTTTATCAGATCAAAAAACTTATCTAAAATATTGCAGTGTGCCCAAGCATTTTACCATGTGTATGTATTCTATATGTAGACATTCACCATGTACAGTGCTCCAATTTTCTAACACTTTATATACACATATGCAATACATGAATAATGTTAGAAAGCTGTTCTAATCAGGACAAAGTCACAAAATCAACCCGGCCCCGGGCCTCAGGGAATGTGGTTTAACGGAGCGTTTAGAATAGCCGGAGGTCACTTAGGGCAGGGATCCTAGGAAAGTGAGAGCTAAACCAAGTGAACCTGTATGTTACAGTGAGCGGAAGGAGCCGATCCTGTAACGGAAGGAGAACTCGCCCCGCTATGGGAGCAAGCCCGTCTCCCAGCCTCTGCGCACACACGCCGCAGCCAGCCCTTCAGCCAATGCTGCTCAGCAGCCTCCATTGCTTGCGCCCCGGATCAGACACCACGGTCCCTCAATCACGATGGCAGTGTCCTCCGCGCTGCCCCCCCCCCCCCCCCAGTCTCACACCTCAGTCTCATCTCATCCCAGCAGCCAGGGCAGTCCTGTTTAAATATGCATCCTGGTCACGTTAGACATCTTCTTGAAGACAGTGGCCTCCAAGACCCCAACCTCTACCTCTCCGATGCTGGCTTCCACCAGCCTGCCCGCGGCTGGCTCACCCACTCCCTCCCCTGGAGATCTGGCCATTCCAGGAACATGCCTGGGTCACTGCACATGGCCGATGAGCTTTATGAAATCCACTCAGTCCCTGCTCGGATGTCACCTTTTCACAAAGACCTTCCTCAGTGACCATATTTTCAACTGTAATTACCTCACCTCAGTCTTCCTTATCTTCCTTGCCTGCTTTTTTCTTCATAGCACTTTTCACTTTGTAATATGCCATACGATGTACTTACCTATTGGCTTTATTATGTGCGTGTGCAACTAGAATGTAGATGACATGAGTTTGGGGAGTTTTTCCTGTTTTGTTCATTATTGTAGCCCCAGAATTTAAAGTAATGCCTGGCACATGACTGGCCACTAGGAAGTATTTGCTGGATTACATGAACTCATTTATTTGGGCTGGGGACAGCAAGGAAACCAGCTTGAAGAGAAGGGGCCAAAATTAGACTTACTAGAAGTTAGTTCAATAGATTTCCAGTTGAAAAATACTGAGCCCTTGCCCATTAAGGTAGCACTTCCGGGGTGGTATGCTGATATTAAATGAGGTAGGAACTAATGAAACATTTAAATATAGATCCTAAAGTAAACAGCCCCAAATCATTTCTTCCTGGAAAATAAAATCTGTCTGACTCAATTTCTGTTATTACAGCAGAAAGAGAGGACTCACAAAATCTCAATAAGTTAATGAGAGATCACAAATTTTTGAAATGTTACCAGAAACCTTAATAAAACACTTACAATGTGACTGCCAAAAGTACACAGACAAATATTTCCAGGGGTTGATAAAAAAATTATCTACTGCTAATCATACGTTTTGTACTTTTTTTCAAAGCTACTCATGTGTAGAACAACAACAAAAGAACAAATTAATCATAGACTCAGAATGACTCACTATGTACAGTTTACAAATTAATTAGCTTTGTCTTAATCTTTTCAATTAAAAAAGTGTTAAAGTGTTAGTTTATTGCTCACTTCAGTGTTAAAATGCTGGTTAATTGCAAAACAGTATTAGGGGCTAATATGAAAACTCCACTTAGAAGCATCAGGGAAACAAAATGCATTTAAGGTTGATTCGCAAATCCAACTTTCCAAAGTTGGCTTGGATTTAACCCGCGCAGGCGTTCCCGCTCTCCGAGGGCACAGTGTTCCTCTGAAGCCTTTCCTTGGCTGAAATGGCAGAAAGGGAAGAAGCAATTGCCATTAGGTCACCCAGGAAAAGGTCTGAGTGTCCCCCAGACCCGCAAACTAGTTTCCCTTAGGCTTTTCTTATACCTTAGGACGCATCTTGCTAACAGGTGCACCAGGAACATCAAAACCAAAGCCCAGGTGCTCCCAGACACAGCTCCGAGCTCTGGTGGCTAGACTCTGGGATGCTGAGTTTGGTTCCCGGGGAAGGTGCAGGGGTGCTGAATTCAGTTCCCAGGGAAGGTGCAGGGGTGCTGAGTGAGGTTCCCCGGGGAAGGTGTGGGGTGGCCTCTCTCACTATTCAGGGTGGGCACTGCCTTTCGAAAGGCTCAGGACAGAACAAATGCTGAATGCTGTTTAAGCTTTTTGCTTTTTCTTTCTGGTTTCAAAGAAGCAAAAAATGCTCTTAAGATTTTTTTTTTTTTTGATTAGTGGAACCAGGTACTAATGCCAGGCTTTCACAAAAGCGAAGTGGTGTAACACAACCTTTTGAAAAGCAGGACACCTGTACTGCTAAAGTGCAAAACCGCACTCAGGTGATGTGTGTGTATGAGTTTCTCCACCTGACTTACATATGTATGTTAGTGTATGTATGTATTCTTAGTGGCGTTTGTTTTAGTCATCAAAGCATAGAACAGACACTGAAGAGCATGGCATATAAGTCTATGATTTGCAAACTCTGAGACATTCGTTTCGAGTATTTTCTTCCCTCTAGTTCTCTATGCTGGATTCAGCCCACAAACATTTGAATTCAGACAACCTTAAAAGGCGATGCATTTTTTAAAATTTTTTTAAAAAAGGGGGGGCTCCTTGGTGGCTCAGTCAGTTAAGCATCCAACTTCAGCTCAGGTCGCGATCTCACAGTCTGTGAGTTTGAGCCCCAGGTCGGGCTGTGTGCTGACATCTCAGACTCTGGAGCCTTCTTCGGATTCTGTGTCTTGCTCTCCCTCTGTCTTCCCCCCCCCCCCCGTTAAGATATATTCTGTCTCTCTTGAAAATAAATAAACATTTTTTGATAAAGAGGTGATGCATTTTATTACGATTTGGAATCAGCCCTGTTGAGACATTTAAAAAGAAAACTGGCGAAATAGGCCGTGAAGGCATTCACCAGGAGTTGGTGCCATAGAGCAGCCTCACCTGTGGAGCCCTTAAACACTGAGCACAATGGTCATGGAGAACTTCCTTGTCACATCTTCACTGTGCTCTGAATAAGTGATGAGTATGTGGAAATGGAATCAAAATATAAATGCAATGACAAGTGGCAAATGGGAGCCACTATGAGAGATGAAGTTCAAACAAGGCATAAAAAATCAATTAACTGATGTCAGGAAAATTGTTCTCAAATGCGCAAGAATATATGTAGCACTAGAGAGGCAAAATAAGTGTAGAAAGCAAGTGTAAGTCAATTACAGAAAGCTGTTATACACAAGAAAAACGATAAATGGAAACTGAGGTTTTTTTGCACACATTAAAAAATTTTTTTAGCATTTATTTATTTTTAAGAGAGAGACAGAGTATGATTGGGTGAGGGGCAGAGAGAGAGGGAGACACAGGCTCCAGGCTCTGAGCTGTCAGCACAGAGCCTGATGTGGGGATCGAACTCATGAACCGTGAGATCATGACCTGAGCTGAAGTCCGATGCTTCACCTCCTGAACTGCCCAGGCGCCCTGCATGCATCTTACTAAGAATACGGCACGGAACAAGGGTGTCTCTACTAACATGTATGACATTGGTTGTTTCTTTGTTAAAATGCTTATTTTGGATCCCAGAAACGTAAGATTTCAAGTCCGTAAAAAAAGATTTAGAAATTGGTCGGAACAGAATTAGCGGATAGGTTCCCCCGTCATCTTAGTGTCTTAAAAGACATATTATCTCTTTAGCAAAATATTTTTTAAAGATGAGATGACTAAGGGGGAGATGTCGGAAAGAATAAAGAGGAAAAAAGAGTCACCCATTGCCTCACTAGAAATAAGCACTGTTCTTTGTTTCAACACATTTTCGAGCTCTTTTTTTTAAGTGCGTACGTATGTCAGTTTCTTAAAATCAAATTTCATTTGTGGTAGCTATTAAAAGTAAGCACACAAAGTGGAAAGGTACTTTAAACTATCTATTCTATGGCGGCAGCATTCCATAATTGAAGAAGGAATGAAAATACACTGAAGGCAAGAGAAACGAAACTTTGTAGATGAACTAACAAAACTGAGCTTCGTTCCATGTGATCATCAATTTAAGAACACAAAGAATAGCTGGGAAAGAAGAAAAAGAGAACGTGAGAGATTCGGGACAGAAGTCGCTTAGGGAAGGCAGGAGGCAGTCAAGTTCGTGCCCACACAGACATAGGAAGGACACCTCTGGGAAGCGGCCAAGGCCTTCCCATTCCAGAGACTTTCCTCCAGTTCTTCAGGTGGGCAGAGCTGTATGACCTGTGTGCTCTCAAGTACTTTTACAAATCTCATTAACACTAAGATGCCTCGCACTGAACAAAAGAGGCCAGACTTTTTCCCAACCTCAGATGTTGTGCTTTGATTTCATTATCAGAGGCTCTGGTAATGCCCATTGTCAACACCCTTTCAAAGAGACCTTGTGAAAATAAAACAAACAAACTCTCCAAAGCATGCGTGTTGTTCCCACTGCTCCTAGAGCAAATTACCACAAGCCTATTGGCTTAAAACAACCCAAGTTCACTATCGTATTTAGTTTGGGGAGTTAGAAGTCTGAAATGGGTCACATTGGGTTAAAATCAGGGTGTCAACAAGGGCTGCTTTTTTTTCCTGGAGGCTCCAAAGGAGAACGATCCCTTTGTCTTTTCCAGCTTCCGGAGGCCCCAAGTAGCCCTTGGCTTGGGGCCCTTCCATGTCCAAAGCCAGCAGAGGCTGGTGCAGTCTTTCTCATATGACATAACTCTGCCACTGACTGCCCTGCCTTCCTCTTTCACTCATAAGAACCTTGTGTTTCTATAGAGTCCATCCCGATAATCCAGAATAAACTCCCACCCCAAGATCCTTAAAATTAGTCACATCTGCAAAGTCCCTTTTTCTGGGTAAGGTAACAGTTTCATAGGTTCCAGGAATTTGGAAGTAGGTATCTCTGAGTCTCTGTTATTCTGCCTACCATGAATAGAAAGCTGTATTCTGTGATTATTTAAAAGAAGAATAAATTCATAACATCACTATGTTACTCCAGCAGAAATTAGAAAGCATTGCACCACCGTGGACTGCCTGGGTGGTTCATTCAGTTAAGCATCCAACGTCAGCTCGGGTCATGATCTCGTGGTTTGTGGTTTGGGGGTTCAAGCCCCACATTGGGCTCTGTGCTGACAGCTCAGAGCCTGGAGCCTGCTTCGGATTCTGTGTCTCCCTCTCTCTCTGCTCTTCCCCAGCTCATCCTCTGTCTGTCTGTCTCTCTCTCTCTCTCTCTCAAAAATATGAGAGAAAGAAAGAAAGAGGAAGGAAGGGAGGGAGGGAGGAAGAAAAGACAGCATTACACGACCACACAAGAATCACAAAGTGTTTAGAAGGCCCCTTTGGTCAGTATTTTTCCCACTGGAGGGAGCCTGTCTTCCATGTCTACAGATTTCATGTGCTATTTTAGCACATGGGTTATTTTAAAATTTCAAATCTGTTCACTGTTTTAAGTTTTTATTTTCCTCGTGTTGTCTTCCTTTCCTCACTGCTTTTCTGAGAATCCAGTGGCTGTATTTTGGAACAAAATATTAGGCTGTATTTTGGAACAAAATATCACAATCCAGGGTGTGAAACTTGGTTAATTTTTTCATGAACTCAAATCCTTGGCAGTCAGTAAAGCATTTGAAGATGTGTTTAGACTGTGGAAGTATTTTTGTAGTATTTCAAGATCAGGGAGGTAGAGATTCTATAGGAATGACTTGTCTTATAGATCCCTGTACAACATCAAATCAATTGGAGCAAGAGATGCTTTCTACTCCATGCTGTTTTTCCACAGCAGAATGATTTTATTTACCATGTTTGCCCTTTAAGCACCGTACTTTGAAGGGAGAATCACACATGTGTGTGTGTCATCTCCTAGGCCTCTCCTTTCATGCCTCCAGTGTCATACTCTGTCCATTAGGTGATGTCCTCTAAAGTGCTCGGATACAGGCCCTCATACATAACCACCATAGAGGAGAAATACCGGAATGAAACAGAGGGGCCTGCATCTGATACTCGTCTTTCCATCTACTTCTCAGAGACATTGACACGGGCTTACTGTTTCCCAAAACTTTCAAGAGCATTTGATACTATGTAAAATTCTCACCTTCCTACGAGATTTATAAAAATTTTCTAGAAAATTCTAAATCATGAAACTATTCATTTCTTCTCCTACTAATGTGTCATTCTCGGTGTTTCCTTCCTGTGGCTTTCTGAAGACCCGTGCTCAGCCTCTTTCTGCTCTTTTGGTAGGATTCTTTGAGCAGGGAACGTGGAGGATGAGTGGCTTCCCTTGCTGGCCCCTTAGTTGGGCATTCCTGGTGGGCATGGGAGCAAGAAACAGAGGACAGAGTACATGCAGGCATAGTTTATCCTAATTCTTTATTTTTCTTTACATATCATATGTGTTTTTACATCGTATATTCTTATACAAATTTGAGAAGCTGGGGCATATATCTGATGTAATGTTATTTTCAAGATCAAAGGAAGAGAAAACATATGCTCTCCTAGGCATTGTAAGTTGTAAATGAGGCTGCTTGTGTTTGTGCGTGTAAAAGAGATAGAGGTAGGGGCGCCTGGGGGGCTCAGTCGGTTAAGCTTCAGTTCAGGTCATGATCTCACGGTTCGAGGGTTCAAGTCCCGCATCAGGCTCTGTGCTGACAGCCAGCTCAGAGCCTGGAGCCTGTCTTCAGATTCTGTGTCTCCCTCTCTCTCTGACCCTCCCCTGCTCAAGCTGTGTCTCTCTCTGTCTCTCTAAAATAAATAAAAACAGTAAAAAAAAAAATTTAAAGAGATAGAGGTAGATCTGGAGAACCAGAGAAAGCGAGGAAAGAATAAAGGCCACTGTTGAAGGCCTCGAAGTATACCCCATGTATCCCAGTGGAGTGAGATGTGAGGCCCGTTGGGAGACCTGAAATAGTTGGGATTTAGAACATAGACAGGACTGGCAGGGGACACAGGTAGGCGAGTTGATTAAAAGTTGGTTATCTTGAGCTTAAGTTTTGAACTTTATCCTGGAAGATCTTGATTTAATAGGGCTGTACTTTTTAACATAACCAGAGATGATTATGTTAATAAGATACGTGGAGAGATAAGAAATTGTCTGTGTCCAATTTACTTCAGTAAATATATTTTATAACTATATCAATTTGAGGATTTTTTTAAATATTCCAACATATGCCTTGTTTCCCAAAATTATTTTATAACAAACCTTTTCTTGAGGGGCCCAGGGATTACTGGACCTTAAGGGACCAGTGTTCCCCAAAGCATGCATTAGATAATTTTACTGAAAAGTGTTACAGAAGCCTCCAGATTCTTGACTTGGTTTTTAAAATAATCTGCGATAACTCTATTTATTTGGGTTTTTCTTTTTTCTTTTGACTTGCAAACTAAGAAGGTAGGGAAAAACTAAACAGTCTCTGTGCTTCCTTGTTCTGGTAGTCTATGGAAAATATGCCATAATCAGCCTGTCTGGAATATAGATATCAAGCTTGAGGTAAAGTTTCGCTCACAGGTATTAAATCAGTGACAAATGGCATATTTAAGAAAAATGTATAATCAACCAGAACACTCTGATAATGACTTGACGCACATTGCCTGAAGGAATGGTTTTTAACAAGGTCATGCTTTTTAAAGGCTAATTTTAATTTTTGCCTCGACCATAAGAGCTCAAAGCTGAAGTATATAGGTCAGTAATTCTAAGATGTATTTTGGTATGTGTTCACCAAATCAGTTAAACTTAAATGAAAATGGAAACTTCTTTGAGTTCTAGCATGGGGGGAAAACCTAGCCCGACTGGTGAAGATGGAGGACTCATATGCTTACTAGTTTTCTACCACCAGTAGTCAATGTGGAGAGAGGTAAAATGAAGTCGTTTCCAAACAACTTTTTGGTGGGGAAGGGTGACTTTTGTTTTATATGTACTTATATTTATTCCCTTAAAATATGAGCCATAAATTACGTTTTCCTGTCATTTGGGCACCAGTAGAATACCTGCACTTCTGATTTCTGTGAATTATGCAAGATGGGTATTTATTTTCATATTTTATAGCTCATAATACCGAGGTTGAGACATTTTTAGAAATCAGAGTGTCCAGATGGCTCAGTCGGTTAAGCGTCCAAGTCTGATTTTGGCTCAGGTTCGTGGGATCGAGCCCTGTGTTGGTCTCTGGGCTATTAATGCCAGGCCTGCATGGGATTCTCTCTCTCCCTCTTTCTTTGCCTCGCCCCTGTTTGTGCTCTCTCTGTCTCTTTCATTCAAAATAAGGAATTTTTTAAAAAATGAATAATGAATAAATAAATGAACTTAAAAAAAAATTCAGAGGTCATACCCAAGGCCCTAAACAGTAGAAAATTGCAAAACTGGAAATGCAGTGCAATGTGTCTTTTTGGTATACTCTTTGTTTGTATACAGAATCTATTTTATAACCTTGACCACATATATAATATTTCTTAGAAAAAAATATATATACTGTATAAAAGTCTCCCCAAATAATGCAAACTTCCATTGAGTTTTGAAGATGTATTCCAAGAGTCTTGTTTTAGGACCATAACTAGTTTTAACCAAATAGCATCAGATACAACATTATGTAGTAGAATTGAAGTTATAATGGCCCAAATCTTCTTACTCTTTAATGATGGATGATACTAGGAAGGCACATGAGTTAGTGAGGTGTTGGCCACATACCTGTCTAGTCCCATTGTGAAGACTTTTAGTGACAGGAATGACTTTTGTCACAGATTTGGTTCTTCCCAAAGCAGTTCCCAAAACTAGGACTTGGCTGGAGGTAGTTTATTTGGGAGGTTATCCTGGAAAGCCCAAGTGCAGGAGGAGAAATAATGAGACAAGGATGGGAGAAAGACAATGAAAGGTAGATTGCTGAGTGAATGACTGCTGTCGTCAGCCTGAGCCAGGCCACCTGTGGAGTCTCCCGAGAAATACTCTGGTTCCTGGCGAGGCTGCAGGCGTTTACTCACTGCTTCTGCCCCCGCTGGTTCAGGGTGGACTGTGAAGACTATTAACTCTCGCACATTTCTCGCTTGCCCTTGGATGTGGCTCCCTTTGAGCCCAGGAAGGTCTATGGAGAGGCAGGGGTTTGAGGTGCAAAGCTGTCATTGTGCTTGAAGTGGTCACACAACCTGAACTGCAGCTGGACTCAGAAACATGTTGAGGGAGAAAGGAAATGCAAAGTCAAGCTTCCTCGTTTACAGGCACTGTGGCCCTGAGGGGAACTCTCAGGTTTGGTTTTGGTAGCCAGGAGCCTATCGTTCTTTGTGCTGTGGTCACTTTGATTGGCTTTCTAAGGAGGCAGGGTCATTCCTGACTCACAAGGGCTGAGAAGAGCCCGGGAAGAATCGGAAACACTGAAGGCTGTCATTCGATCTCTACCAGCTTCTCATTGTCACTCACAATCATTCCTATACACACACACACACACACACACACATACGCATGCACGCACGCACGCACTCACACACCAGGTGTTTCTCTTTTCTGGGTCTAGTCAAGGGAAGACTCACCCTTCTAATATCAATTCTGTATCGCTGGTGAAGGGACCCACACTGACCCACAGGAATGGGAGAGGGCAGGTGTTGGATGTATAAGCACTGTAAGAACTGGCGTGGGGGACAGCTGGGTAATCCACTCCCCGGGCAAGTCCACCATAGTACCCATTGGAACACAGCAGTATTCTACCTCATAACAGAATATAGGAATAACTTCCAGGCTTTTTTTTTCTTTTTAATGACACATCGGATGAGCCCCAAGCATGTCACATACTTCAGTAGCTGTCTGGAAGCAATTAGATGAGCCGAAAAACAGAGCCAGGCCACAGGTCTGAAACTTCCTTTTAGAACAGGAAGTGGAGGTGTAAGGTGTAAGTGAAGGTGTAAGGTGTAAGAAGTTTATACCAGTCGTAAAGTGGAAAAGAGCCATATCCATTTTAGAATCAAACTGCAGGAAAAAGTGAGTATATCAGCATCTTCTGTGTTTACACATGTTCTCACCGTTTACTGTGGCTTTTTGAAGTCAACCCCAGCACATCAACACAGAGTCTCTGCCTTCCTTCATCCTTTCCTCTTTCCTTCCATTGTTCATTCACTCATTCACTCACTCACTCACTCACTCACTCACTCACTCATTCATCCACTCATTTATTCATATTACTGTATCCAGGCACTGCTACACTGCTAAATGAGCAGACAGTGACATGAGAGACCAGGATTCTGCCCAGTTGGATATACCTGTGAGGCCACCATATAACTCTGTGGCTTTTTCCTAGAACTGTTCCCATCACAGCCTATTCCCAGAGCAGAGTAACAGTGGTTTTTAAGTCGAGCTATTATGGTGATGTTGCAACATCTTTCAAAGCAAAAGCCAGGGAATCAAGGGAGTCAAGGTTTAATAAAATAAAAGCAAAGTGTATTTGTATATTTTCATGTGTTAGGGCTACAGATGCCCATAAAATAAAATTTTAATGCCTAGGCAATTTTATCATTACAGATTTCAAGGAAGACATAGGTTTACCTGCTCTCTGCAGAGCACAAAATGATGCATGCCAGATCAAAAGTTGTTCTCGGACTATTTCCATAATGTTCCATTATATTGCTGAACATGGGAAAATTATGCCAATCGCTAGGAGATTGTAGAACTCACCCAGTGGTGACAAGGCCCCTGTCTGAGAAGAGTTTAGCTATCTCCATGCCTATCAGTGTACACCTGCTTATCCAAGCAAGGTCCAGAATGGCATTCAGAATGGTCAGTGTATGAATGAATGACAGCGGGGATATTGGTGACGTGGTGGTGGTGACAATAATAGCACTTTACTTTTGTGTTAAGTATGAGAATTCCTAAAGCAATTGCTCATATGCCGTCTCATTTGTTTCACTAAGAACATCAGGAGACAAAAAGTTATCACTCTTGTTTTCCTGATAAGTAAACTCAGCCCTTAGGGCTTAAGTAGTATGTCCAAGGTCACATGGACAACAGTGACAAAGCCAAAGCTGGAATGTGGTTTGCTGGGGGATGGTGAGCTTCCTGAAATGAGAACGAAGAATGAATGGAAGAGACATACACTCACTGCACACATACTTTAGTGATGCAAAAAGGAGAGAAAAGTAAGATGTTTATAAAACTGAATTAATTCTTTTAAAGTCTTGTCAGGCTAAAAGGAGCTAACACCTTTCAAGCTTCCCGCTTAAAGAAATAAGCTTTACTTATTACTATTTTTGCCCTCACGTTCTTTACCCCTCCCCCTCAGTGACATCAGGTGGAAGAGGCTCTCCTAACGTGGAAGGTGCTTCCAATTAGAGTCAGTTTTGTTGGCTTCAGTTATATTGCTGGTTAATAGTCAACCTGGATTGCGGACACAATTATGCAAAAGCATTAACTATTAACAAGTTTCACTGAAATTGGCATTAGTAGCAGTAGAGTCTTCCATTTTTATCATCGTTTACAGTTGAAGAAACGGAGGTTCGGAGAACATAACAGCACTGCTCTTAGGTTACCAGCCATCCAGTGGCTCAAAGAGATCAGTGTTCTCCGAACTTCCCAGTCTACAGATACAATTCTCTGTCAGCACAGAGGCCCAACCTGATTTGGGGGCATCACGGAAGGCAGTGGTCCTCAACCAGGGGCGAATGTGCTCCCAGGGGACATTTGATGATGTCTGGAGACATTTGTGGTTGTCACATTTGGGGAGAGGGCTGGGATCTAGTGGGTGGTGGCCGGTGGTGTCAATAAACATCCTACAAAACATGAGACAGCCCCACAGCAAAGAATTTTTCAGCCCTAAATGTCAATAGCGCCAAGTTCAAGAAGCCCTGACATGAGCTTATAAGACTGAATAATAATAGAAGGTTTTATTTAAATTGGTTGGCGTGTCACCATTTAGAATTGTATTTGTTGAAAAGATAGAGCTCAGTTTCATCTGGCTCAAGCCTCCTTAGGGTACAGAGGAGTGAGCCAGCGGTACCCTTTCAAAGAACAAAAATAGAGCAGTCCCACGATTCTGAATGTCAAGGGGATTTCGAGGCTGCTGGGTTTGTCAAGTGGCTGACGCCTTTGACAGTTTCCCAAGAGAATTATTAAATCCTGAGTCTTCGGCAGGTATGCAGAACCTATGGATTTCATCAAAATCAAACCTTTATTTCAAAGATAAGACTTTTAAAGTTTAAAGTGCAGACAAGTTGCTTCTAGGTGAATAAAGGACTAGGAATCAAAATTTCAAAGGACAGTGATAACAAGTGATAATTTCCTCGACATTCACAGCCAAGGTGATGAGAGGTTAGCTCTGTCATCCTGGCCTGGCAACACCTCCAGTGCCTCTTCATGGCTTATCCTGCTTTTCTTTCCCTTACTCAGAAGTGGGTTTTTAAAGATTTCAGGCAAACAGGCTACAAACAATGACGCCCCCTTGGTTATATAAACTCCATGGCACTAGCTCAGTGGGCACTGGCAAGCCTGGGACCTCTCCATCCAGAAGGGCCCTGCCCACCTCTTAGCACCTCGTCCCAAGTCTAGCACTTAGTAAGTATCCAGTGGGGCGTGAAATACTGACCTCTTGCTCAGTGAGACCTACTGACCACAGGTGGCCAGAGCTGTGCTAAGTTCAACTAGTGAAAAAAGTACAAATTAAAAGGCACAGTGGAACAAAGTATGTGTCGCCAGAAAATAGAGTTGGAAGTCTGAGCTTCAGTCTGGAGTGACACGTCCAGCATGCCGCCTGCCGCCTTTGGGTTTCACCTCCTCACCTGTGAAATGAGGAGCTGCCCAAGATAATCTGGAAGAGTCCGATTTCCTCCAGTTTTAATGCACTACCATTTCTAAAGGGAAGAGAGAGGTGAAAAAAAAATTCTCAAACCTAGGATAACCGCTGGGGTATTATTATTCAGTTTCTTCGGTGTCCTTGCGTGTGGACAAAGAGAGGGTCCTTACTTCCCCTGAAGCTAGTCTTGGGTGTCTAATGGAGGCAGACAATTTTTGGAAATACCTTAATGTGCTTTGGCCCCTTGTGTCTCTGTCAGAACTTTCCCCACTTATCCCAAAGCATCCGTCTGGGCGTGGGGGTTGGGGAGGAGGGCACTGAGCTATGCATGCTAGTAGAACAGGTTGATAATGCCCACCCTCTAGCAGCTAAAACAGGCTCTCCGGCCTCAGCAGTGAATGGTAACCTGCTTAAAGACAGGTCTTGCTAGGAAAAAACAAGGGACTTGCCAACTTCCTTTATCATCCCATTTATTACGTCACTTCCAGTAGCCTTGATTATAGCATTTCACACGAAGGAGGGTATAACCAGAAAACCAGGCAGGAAGAGGGAGGTCCACACACATTCATCTCACTAGGGAAAGGAGCAGCCATCTGAACATCTGAGAATTTGTAAGATTCACCCAGGCATGAACTGGGCTACCTGAGATAACTTTTTTTAATTATTACATTGTATGACGTTTTGCAAGATTAGATTACAATTTCATTTTTCTTTTTGAAGCATTTTAAGAATCAATTCCTTCTTTGACATTTCTTTCCGGTTTTGTATTCATCTACGTAAATTCATACATATTTTTATCTATTTGCTCATTTATATCAGATATTTATTGAGCATCGACCATGCACAGGTCCTCGGAATGTGCAGTGAGTAGATACAATGTCCCAGCCCTTGTGGAACTGACTTTCTAGTTGGAGGGGAAAAAATAAATAAACAAACAAGTAATGCATAATTTTAACCCATGTTGGGAAGAAAGCCAAAGAGAATGGCCCTTCCTGGTCCTTGTGTTCATGCTCTTTCAGTAGGACTGTGTTCTGTGACTGCACCCTGTCTCTACAGCATCTCCCCCTCTGCCAGTACGCTCGGGTTCCTAAGTTGCCACCCAATCCAATCAGGTTCCTTGTTGAACCCATAGCGACTCCTTACAGCCTGCTGCCCCCTCCCAGGACATAACAATGGCCTCAACTGCCTGTAAGCTTGTTTCTGCAGATGAGGCCTACCTTCCCACCAAATCCTTCCTTCTACAGTCCAACAGAAGTGCAGTTTCACCCACACATTCAGGAATATAAACCCTTTCCTCTTTTCTTCCCCTCTCTCCGAATCCAGCCTTTTCCATAAGATGGAGCAAGTTTCCTGTGTGCCTTGTTCCATTAAAATCCCAATGAGCCCACACAGATACCTCCTTCTCTGAGCTTCCACAATTCCCAGCCAGTTCTTTGGATCATAGATTCCCACACTTGGAAAAACACACTGGTCCTCTAGTCCAGCCCCGACCCCAGTATGCCTTCCTGATAGGTGGCCTTGGACCACCACGCTCTCTGCTAGTGTTTTTCAAATAAGTAAAATATATAGATACACATACCTGTAATGGTGAGCTAAATTATTTTCATTACTCTGTTGCTTAAGCATTCAGCAGCAAAAGGCTATTGATGAATTTTTATGCTTCTGGCTCTTATAAAATCATAAAAGAAAAAAAATGAAAAATATAAACCCAATGAAAAACTAATTCCAAATGATCCTCATTAAGTTATTGTGACACAATATTTCACCAAAGCAAAGTATTTATTCTCAATGTAAATGTGCTACTAAGTACTATCAAACAGGTTCTCCAGAAAAAAACATAATGTGACTTTACACACCTAGAAGAGGCCACTTCCCCCATTTTTTTAAATGAGTCTACAACAGACACCATAGCTTTACACTAAGGAAATTTCCAGGACAGACATACGGTAGGCATGACCTAATTATAGGGAGGGAGTCTAGATCAGGTGAGATTTTCATTCAATTACAGGTAAAGATGAAACACTTTAAACATTTTTCCAGAACTGTATGTAACCCCTGTAATATATTTTTAGTTTTCCAGGGGTCCAAAGATCCATGTTTTGGACTGACTTGGGAGTTTATGCCTTGGCTCTGCCAATAGATTCAATATAAAATGACAGGAAGGACTAATTTTAAAATTTATTATCTTTTCCTCCTACTCATAGTACCTAATATTGCATATAGCATGCTAGGTGTAAATAAAAGGCTTCTTAAATGCAATTTTTTCTGTTTCTTTCATTATTTTTTTCTGATATGAATTTTGAGAGGTTTATTCACAGACCTCTAAATGTCCCAAGAAAGTAAGTTAGTAATGATTCTTTGATTCCGATTTTTCTGGACAAATATATATGTAAGCCCCATCATACATTTCAACAGATGACTCCATAATATGATGAAAGCCAAACTTAAGACAAAAGAGACTAAACAATGGTCCGCGTAAGAAAATCAAAATCCAAGTAGCATAAAGGTCAAGCTGTGGTTTAAGGATGCTAAATAAAATGTGGTTGTTGACCAAGGAAAATTTCCTTGTTGAAGACAATGATTTGAAGGGCACATCTTTTTCAGACTATTTCCAACTGTCCCCCTATAGTGCTAGTATTGCTAATACTAAGTCAGTAAACATTAATCTTTGAATTTTTTTAGAGAAATATATATTTGATGTGTCCAGGGGAAAATAGAGTAAAAACAAATAGTAATTCTCAACCAAAAAGGCTGAGATCACGTTATGCTAGGGTTTTTTTTTTTTTTCTGGATAGTTTAACTTTTTTTTCCTACTTTGATTCATCATCTAAAGGCTTTAAAGTTAATGGAGGGAATATAGTTTTTTCTTCTACCCTAATTATCCTCTCTAAATATCCGTCTTCTTTCTTAGTTGGCGAGTTAAAAATAGACTATGAGAAAAGAAGGTGACTCATGAGTCTATTTTCTTCCATCTCTTGGTAATCTCCCCAGGCCCCCTCCACTCTCCCACAGCTCTCAGCCTGATGCTGGGTCTTCAAAGGACTGAGTCCCTCACAACTCGGCCCTGTAGGCTTTGGCAATAGTTGGCTATTCTGGGAGTTGCTCACTTATAAAAATTCCTCTTCAACTATACACCCCAGTGCCTGAAACTGCCCAGCATTGAGCAAGAGTACTTTGTCCTCCAAATGCAGCCTTTCAAAAAAGACAAAAGGAAAATCCTGTGAGCCATTAACGTGGTGATGTGAATTAGCTTATCAGATCGCTTATCTCTCTGGCAAATACTAAAGAATTTAGTGAAGCTAATTAAAGATTTATTGGTAGGAAGGGGTGTTAATCTAGAAAAAGGGAAGAGTTATTTTAGAGGAAAATATACCAACTGTGGAGGACTGCCCTGGGGTGGGATTATGGGGCCATGGCGGGTAATTGAGAACTACTTCACAGGGTACTTATGGTTAGTGCTGCTTACAAGTAACTGATACTCAGAGCACCTAGGATCTCCATATATTTAATGAGGATTAAATCTTAAGCTAATTTCAAAGAATCATACAATTAAATTAAAAATGGGCCGTATCATGAGAAAGAAGTATTTGGCTTTTTCTAGGTATCCAAAAGGAAGAATTAGGATCCATGGTTCTAAATTATAGGGGTCTAAATTCAGCTCAGTGTAAGAACTTTACAGCAGTTATAATTCTTTAAAATTAATTCTGTTTTCTTCCAGAATAGTGAGCCATCTCTTACTAAAGCTTCTATAGAGGTGAATGATACCAACTTTGGGTTTAATTTTGATCTTAGACTGAAAACAAATTAGATCTGAATTATAAGTGAATATGCTCTTTAATTACATCAAAGAAAAATATATATACACATATGAGTATGTATTTATGCATATGTATATATGTGTGTGTATATATATGTGTGTGTGTGTATGTATATATATATGTGTGTGTGTGTGTGTGTGTGTGTGTGTGTAAGCTACATTCTCATCCTAGTAGTATTTTACCCATCTTTTTCATTTCCAGTTCCGTCCTCAGGAAGGTAAAAGCTGACGTAATCATAGCTAGTACTTATAAAGAATTCAGGAAGTACAGGACCCTCTAAATGTTTACTCCTCAAAAAACCCTCCAAGAGGTAATGTTACCACATTCCGCTTCTGCAGGTAAGGGAGCTGAGCCGCTACAGGTTAAGGGTTGAGTTCCAGCCTACAGAGTGCACAAATCAGGGAGCCAGCCACAAGGCAAACCGTCGTGGTGTCCGTGTCCAGGACTCAGGGTACTCCCCGCTCACCAGCGCTCCGCCCGGGTATCTCAGAACTTCACAGGATAACTAAGCAAATTGAGGTTCTGCAGTAATGACCCATGTTGTGTTTTATCCCCATAACATAAATCTCCACATGTGTACAGACTGGGAAAGTAGATCAGTGTCAGAACAACCTTAAGAGCCAACTACAGTTCCTTTATGACTCCACTGCAGTGACACTGTCAACTTCGGCTGCAGTCAGGTAGAGATCAAGATCATTACACAAGTCAGAACTTGGTTTTCTTCTCATAGCACTGACCGTGTTGTAAGGACAAGTCATAAGCCGCAGAATTACAGAGTTTTAGAGCTGGAAGTGGTGTCTGGAGTTGCCCAGTCCTCCCTTCTCATTACAGAAGTGAGGACACTGATCTCTACTGAGAGGATTTTCTTTCAGAATCAGACTGTGGCTTTAGAGCTGGTCTCCTTGACTCCAGTGTGAGCTTCCTTGTGAGCTCTTAAAGGGAACTTTCCATACTATTTGTTCATTGCATCAGTTTTCTTTAAACTCCTCCCAATACTCATTACTCCCAGACTAAGTTCAAGTTCTTAAGCTAAAGCACCATTTTTTTTTTAAGCCTGGTCCCTGATTGTCTCTAGTCTCAGCAACTCCTGCTTGCAGACCTTGAACTCTGGGCTCCAGTCATTCTTTCCTATGATGGTAGATGATGGTAGAATCACACTCTGGACTCTGAGACTTTTCACACCCACTCCTGTGTTTCCACAACCCTTTCCCTGGCCTCCTCTGGGTATCTTCACTTTGGAGAATACCACTTAATCGTTCCTAAAGAAAGATGACGCTAACCTAGAGGTCAGATTTGTTTTGTTTAATTTTTCGAACACCCAATGTAAACAAGCCTGTTGGTATTACTTCCCAACTTGTAACACTTTAAGAGTAATTTTATTTCTGTGTGTCTGGACAAGATGTGCAGTCAGAATTTGCAGCATGGCATCCCCAGTAAGAACAGAGTAAAGATTCATAGCTTATAAGAAGGGAAACCACACGTCAATGAAACAGAGTTTGCTAGGATCATTTGGTGAGGGTATCGTGTTGTTACAACATAATCCAATGATTGATGTAGGTAATTATGAAACCTGAGTCAGCAAGAAATGGCAATTATATTTAATGTAGTATGATTAGAGAGGCAGAAAACTGTGCAATAACTTTCAGAATGATTTTCACCAAAAATGTTTAAAATAAAATGAGTTTTAGTTCTTGAAAGAATGAGAGTAGTTCATCAATTCATTTATGATGAAGATCCAATTATGTTAAAGTTTGTATCAGATAGAGGCAATGTGGTAAGAGGTAGGTGGAAGACTAAAGTTCTAGTCTAGTGATTGACACTGAATAGTGGGTGACTTGGGGTGAGTAAGATTCTGACACATTTGACCCTTAGAGCTGGAATGATGTAGTGGCTAAGAACAGAGGCCATGGGCTTAAATTCAGTCCTGGTTTCAGTACTTTCGACTTATATAGCCTTTAATTATTTTAATCTCTCCAAACCTCATGTTTTTTGTTTGTAAAATGGAAAGAGTAGTACGTACCTCATAGGAATACTATGAAAAACCGATGGCACAATGTGACTCCACAAAGAATGTAATGCATAGTAGAACTTGAGTAGCTCTTGTTGTTATAAATATTGTAATTATTTATTTACAGTGATGGCAATAGATGAGATGACTCCAAAGTCTTCTCTAGGTTTAAAATTCTGTGGTTCTATGAACAGCTCATTCTCAAATGATATCAGATAAATGAGGTTTCACTGTATATTGGGCAAGAAATCAATATGGCCAATTTTCAATTGTGCACTGTAAGGTAAGGTGAACAGAGCATGAATTATTCAAAATTTTGGTTACACTCGATGTACTTCTATTTGATCTTGGAATGCATAGAACTTCTTAAAAAGAAATTTTCCATCCTTTTTATATTGTGTTTAATGATTAAAATGAGTTTGGCCTTTCTGTGTTTGCCAAGGGAAAAGAAATGGAACAATGTTAGGCGCTGTGTATCTGGGATCTTACTTAATCACTAGCAATTTCAATGAAATCATCTAGCAACTCAGTGGGTAATAGAAAAATCAAGCAGAATAATACAGTTGTAGCCCTGATAGTGGACTTGATTCTGATGGAGAGCCAGCATCATGGCATTTCCTCATGAAGGTTTTTCAGAATTTCAGGTAGCTCAGGTCCAAATGTACTTTGAAATCCCAAGAGTGAAAAATGACTATCAAGTGCTTTTCCCATGGATATCTTAATTTTCAGAATGACCTTACCACAGAGGTGATGTCTAATTAGAATTCCCTGTCACATTGGCTACTGTCCAGCAGTGTAAGCGTTTAATTATCTAAACTCATTTATCAGTAAGAATGCTCCTCCACCTACGGCACACTTTTATCATTTAACGTAGATAGGTATCTTTTTCCCTTTTTCTTCTTCTTTGTAAGTTAATATATTTTTTTCAATGAGACATTGGAACTGTTAAGAGGTTGAAAAGCACTGCAAAAAGCAGACAAGACAGTAAGAGTTCATGCTAGACAACCAATGTAACATGACCCAAGGTGAAGCACCTGTCAGAAGTGACAAGCTGTGTGACTTTGGTAAATGGCTAATCTTTCTGAGCCTTAGTTTCTTCTGTTGTAAACTGGGAAGTCACTCTGAAGCGAATAGAGCTACGGCTTCAGAGCTCCCACATGTGTAGGGTATGTTCACGTATGGTCATGCAAAGTGTGCGAAGTATCTTAGTTGTAAGAAGTCTAGTGTCTTCTCACTCTGACTTCCCTCCGTGGCACACCGGGGAGCTGGGGAGCAGCCCCGAGCATTTTGGTACCTGGATGAAGGGAAGTCGAGTTGGGGATATAGTAGCTTTGGGTTTCATGACTGTATTTATGTGGCCTGCAGTCATTTCTTCATATTGTTAACTTACTGCTGACATCCTGGTCTAGGAATGACTTATAAGCACAGTCCCACAGCCCATTTTCATACCTACATTCTCATTTGTATTTGAATATTCTTTTTTGCTATAGGAAACCTCCAAAATGTATTAACCTCAGAAATGTATTAACTTCAGGCCCTGGAAAACCTGGACCTATCTCTGAGGATAATGATACCTACCTCATACCATTGTTATGAAGATCAGTGTAGAAGCTTTTTCCCACTTTTGTTCTTTCCCTTATTTTTTCTTTCTTTATTTTATAAAATCATATAATAATAATAATAATAATATCCAGGGTCTTGGGTTTTTTCCAAGACATTTTCCAGCCTCAAATAAAATCATAGATGAAATCTTGATGCATAAAATACACCAGTAATTTACAGAATTCATATGAAGCTTAAATCCTCACTGTGTGGGGAAATAGTCGTCTCTTTTTTTTTTTAATGTTTTATTTATTTTTGATACAGAGAGAGACAGAGCATGAGAGGGGGAGGGGCAGAGAGAGGAGACACAGAACCGGAAGCAGGCTCCAGGCTCTGAGCTAGCTGTCAGCACAGAGCCGGACGCGGGGCTCGAACCCGAAGGTGAGATCTGACCTGAGCCGAAGCCAGAGGCTTAACCGACTGAGCCACCCAGGCGCCCCGTCGTCTCTTTTTTATATAAGTCTCCAAAGAACCAATGAGCCTCGGGATTCCATGGGACCCAGTTTGAAAACACATGACTTAACTCACTTCTTTCTTCTTATAATAGAGAATAACTCCAGAGACACTATGTGAGCTCCCTTCTTTCCATTCTGTGTTCAGCCTACCATATCTGTCTTTTTCTTCAGATTTATGGCAATAAATATAATAACAATTATTTCTTAAAGTTTAAATATAAAGCTAACTGGGATCAAATACTTCTATGTAAAAAAAAAAAAAAACAGGGGAGATTAAATGTGCAAAGAAGGCTTTGGGGTGACATCTTAACCAAGGCAGGCCATCTAGGTTATGTTAAAATCCAAAACTTGTGCATGGCACATGTGGTCTAAAGAGTGTCACTCTATGAATAATTAATTGGCAAGGAATGTTTGCAGCAGTTAAGACAGATACAAGCAGTTCCAATAAATAGAAAGTGCACAAAGATGATGTATGGACAGTTCACAGAAAGAACAAATGTGCATAGCCACTAAACTTATGGGAAAACGTTTCCATCTCTCTCCTGGTGAGAGAGATGCATATTATGTAGCAGTGAGCGACCACTTGACATTGATCGGAGTGGCAATTAAGAGTGAAAATATCTACTGCTCATGGAAAGAAGGTAACAGCTTCACCATTTCTGGTAAAGACGGAAATTGTTACAGGCCTTCAGAAGACCTTCCTCACATATCTATTGAAATAAAAACTGCAGTGGTGCCTGAGTCAGTTGAGCATCCAACTCCAGCTCGGGTCATGATATCATGGCTCCTGAGTTCAAGCCTGGCTTAAACTGTGTTGATGTGACAATGACTGTAATCCAGACTGGATTCATTGTTATCATATTCATATTCGTTTCCCCTCTAATTTTAAAAGAAATTAAATATTAAAACGTTTGCCATGTCCTTAATGCTTCCATGGTCCCTAAGCACATTCTGTGCCTCATGACGTCAGCCCTGACTGTGCACCCAGAAATCTGTCTGTGGCAAATCAGGTAAACTTCAGTGACATTTACTGCAGGACGGCCATGGTAACAAAACCTGGAACAAAGTGAAAACCCTCAACAGGCAATAGTGGAAGAACCTGGGTTGTACATAGGATGATCCCATTTGAGGAAAATAAGCCAAGAAGACATGCCTCTGAGTCTCTGAGTATGACTCACCTGTGTCAGTTATCTTGCCACTTAACAAATCTCCCTAAAACTCACTGGCTTCAATTCGAAACAATTTGATCTGCCCATGATAACAGGTTAGCAACATGGAATAGGACAGTCCTTTTACTAGTCTCACCAGGGTTAATTCAAGCAGGTGCTACCAACTGGCAGCTCACGTGGGGCCTGACGGTCTGTTTTGGCCTCGCTCACAAGTCTGATGGTTAATCCTTCTCTCAGTGGGGCCATGTGTGTCCAGTGAACGAGCCCAGGTTTCTTCCTGTGGTAGCAAATGTGTTCTTAAGGGCAAGAGAAGACAAGCCCAAATGGCTACTGACTTTGCAAACCTAAGCTTGTATCACATTTTCTAATGTCCCTTCAACCAAAGCAAGTCACATGATCAGATCCAGACTTGGTGGCAGGAGAGACAATTCAAGAACATGAATTGAGGGAGGTATGATTCAATGGGGGACATGGTCTGTCTCATTTTCAAGTTTGAATACTCATATTTTCCAATAGTTTATTTTCTCATTAAATTCTAACAACTTTATTTGGCATTTAAAATCAGGCACACTGCCTCATTCATTAAATTAGATAAACAATAGTAAAACATTTTTTAGCTGTAAAGTAGTATAAAATATAATTATCTTTTTTTTATTATTTGAATTGCAAGGACAACTTTACTCAAAATGACTAAAGTTTGCAAAGGAATTAGTACTTTCTAATCAGAGCCAGAGATTTGGTTTTTTGTTAAACTGAATCTTGTTTAGCTAAAAACAACTGGAGAATTTCTCACTCCATTGTTTTTCCTCAATGCACATATACACACAGATAGAGGTTTGAAAAATCTACTCTTCCTTAAGGAGATTCTTCTTCAGTGAAACACACCCTCTTCTCCAAACTATCTTTCAAGAATAAGAACAAAATAGAATCTTTTTCTTGAGAATGGTGATAAGAATAGTATAAGCAGCAAAACTAGTATGAATATGAAAAATAGTAAAAAAATAATGATGAGATTAGTATAAACATTTCAGCATAGCTTAAGAGCAGAGATCCTATAGCCAGAATTCCTGTGTTCCAGTTGTGACTCTGCCTTTCTTTAGGTGAGAAGTCTTGGAGTCTTGAACTAACCCTTCTGTGTGCATGGCAGGGACAGAATACTGAGGACAAGCCTCAGAGAATAGTTCTCTCTAAAGGACCAGAAAAAGAGAAATGACAGTTCAGGATACATGGAAAGAATGATCAGAGTCAGACAAGGGTGAAGACACAGAAACACAGAGAAGAAGAAGGTTCAGTGAGGAGATGGTCAACAGTGACCAAGTCTACTGAAATTACAGAAAAGGAGGACTTAGTCAAAGTCATGTAGAGGTCAATGGCATTCTTGAAAACAAGGGAGAAGTGATGACTTTCTGACTTGAGGGGATTCAGGTGAAAGTGCTGAAAAAGAGAAGTTCTCTTAGGTTGGATTGATACACAACCAGAAGGAAACTTGCATATTTTTTCCCCTCTACCACCCAAGATAGAAGAGATCAGTGCTAATTAATGGACAAAGAAGATGGTGTTAATGGGAACAAAAGAGAAAGAAAATCAAGAAAATAATTATCTTAAAGTATCTGAAGCATGAAGTAACATGGCATTGGGAAAGGACCAGTGAAGAAGGACCCTTCTCTCCAACTCCTGCAAACTCCTACTCATCCTTAAAGAGAGCTTAAAGTAACTTTAAGTTACTTTTGTTACTTTAAGTAACAAATGTGAGCCTCAAGACTTCATCAGACTGTCCTAAGCCAGGTTGTCCAATCCGCTATCTAAAGTGTTTGAGTACTTTGTTTATATCTCATTTTAAATAATATTTAGCATATTATACAATGTTTTATCTCTCCACATGTCTACTCCATGCATTAGATAGCAAATTCCTCAGAGCCAGGATCTATGATTCATTTTACTTATTTCTAGTATAAGCCAAAGCACTAGATCTAGTACCACATTAGTAGATATCAGAAAATAAATTAATTAGCAGTAGGAAAGAGATAGGGACTGGTATAGAGCAGAGTTGTATTGAAAGAGGGGAATATAGGTGCCAACACATTTGGATCAATGTGCATGGTCCCATTATTGGGACACAGTGAAAATGAGAGCCATAAGGTTAGAGATGAGAATAGAGGATTGAGTAGACAGATCAAGAGACAACATAGCCAATCTCGATAGGAGCTAAGCTAATGATCAGTAGGGTTGCTGAGCTCCACTGTAGAGACACACAAAAATGAGAAAGCCTGAGTTTATAGCACAGCTATTTGGTTTTATAGGTTCTTTTCCCCTCCTCATCGTCTTCTGTCTCCTGAAAGTAATAATAAAGAAAATACTGGTAGAGCTTCTCCAGACTAAGTCATGAAAACCAGTCAATTTTATATTCTATAGAATGGAAGTCATAGAATATCAAGTATGAATATAGCATCACCAAGGAATATGGCAGTCATGATGATATAGAGACAAAGATGTGTGGTTTTGTGATTAGAATTGCAAAATTTGGATTACTGTTTTCCTTAAAATAGTGTTTCAAGCCAATACAATTAAGAATGGAGGGCGTGGGAAGCATCAAACAAAGGGCGAAAGTGGGGTGGACGTGGGTGAGAGCGCGAGTAGAAATTTAAAAATATATAAAAAAAAAAGAAATTTAAAAATATAAATGTAGATTTTGCTTTTATTTTCAGTTTTCTTGAAGGACTTGTCAGGGAAGATAAATATAAGCTATTGATTTATTAACAAGAAATCAAAACTTTTTCTTTTTTTTTTTTTCCCCACCTTCTAATTACCCTTTTCCCCCGAGACTTGGATAGGTAAAGAACCCATTAGAGGCGGATAATGAATAACATCTTATACAGCAATTGCAGTCACGGGAGGATCATGACATAATATTAGCCTGCAGAATATCTGGTTTTAAACCCACACTCTATCACCACCGTTTGCTATGTGCCAATTATAAGACAGTAGTTCCTCTGGGATATAATGTCGTTTACTCAGGGCATTCATTCAAGCTTTAAAAAAAATTCAAAGAGACAGAGAACATACGAGGTTAATATTCAAGTGTTAATGAAGACCTAGGTATTGTGAAGCTCACGTGGTGCTAATTAAAAATAACTGCAGTGTCTTAGAATTAGGGAGCTCTCACAGGGGAAGGTCTCAAGGCCACTGCTGCCTCTCTGGATTTCCAGCAGGGTTGTGCAGAAGTAGGTACCTTAGCGGGAATAATGAGATTCTGGGAAATGTAGCTTCTTCAACCAAATTCACTTGGGCCTGATTGACATCAGAAAGTCCAATTCATGGTTTCAAATGGTAACTATCTCATTTTAGCAGATAAATTTATTTTTGAAAGAAGCATTAAAATCAGAAGATGAGTTAGTCCCAAGGACTATCCTATTCTGAATATCACCAATTCATATATACTCCAGGCCCCTTTCAAGGGCCAAGAATAACTGTTTTATCATTTTCTGGCACACCCATATTTTCTATTAAATGACTTCTTTGTTAAATCAAGGATGGAGTCTCTGGTGAACAAATGTCCCTTTTTTAGCCTCTTAAATCTGGTCGCTACACAAGTCTGTAGCAAGTATGTGGTCCTCCCACTCTAAGAGAGCAGGAAAGTGAAGACATACATAAACTATCAATACCCAAAATGTCATGATACAGCATTTACTAGTAAATGAGCTATAAAATTATTTTATGCATCTTTCTAATTTTATATCAAATCATTAGAAGTGAACTTTTCTCTTTCTGTGCAATCAGGAAAAGACTACTTAAGATATTCCAAACATAACCTTTATATACATGTTCATTTTTGACTTGTGATTAATTTTCTTAAACGTTTCATCCTTGATGACTTCTAGAGACCCACATGCTGTAGAAGGTAATAATGGGAAGGATATACGTTATATACTTACACACATCACAATTTATGATGTGTCAAAAGGATCAAGGAGAGCCTTCCTCTGCTCGTCAGCATCAGCAGAGCTGTGGAGAACTGTTGCTTTGTACTATTCAGAGCACCCAACATAAGACCTTGAACATATGAGCCAAGAATAATTATTGTATCTGGAAGATATTTCTGTCTTAAAGTTATAGTCATGGAACATGGTGGAGAGTTCTCCTCCACATCATCTATAAGTTGGCAAAGTTCTCACGTAGGGTGAGGAGAACTTGGCCTAGTCATTTGGCACCGTTTCTCAGGACTGCTGTAACAAAGAACCACAAACAAGGTGAGTTCACAGAAAATTGTTGCCTCACACTTTCAGAGGATAGAATTCCAAAACCAAGGTATCTGCAGGATTGATTCCTTCTGAGACCTGTAAGGGAGAATTTGTTACATGTTTCTCTACTAGCTTCTTTCTGGTGGTCTCAGACATTCTTTAGCTTATTGGCATTCTTCCTACGTCTTTACATTGTCTTCCCTTGTATGTATCTGTTTCTGTGTTCAAATTTCCCCTATTTTAAGTCTAGTTGGGTTAGGCCTCTTGTAATGATCTCATCTCAACTTAATCTTCTTCAATACTTCCAAATAAGGTCACCCTCACAGGTACTGGCGATTAGAACCTCAACTTCTTTTTGGGAGGGATACATTTCAATCATAGCAACGCCCTTTTTGAATCATCAATGTTCATATGAAAACTGAAGCCGTGGTACAGAATCACAGATACATGCTTTCTTCTCCATTCCCTGGTACCTTTGTTTTAATCAAAAGTATGTGTTTGTATGTCTTAATCACTACTTAGTATGGTATTCAAGATCTCTATTGTAATAAATGGAGGATAATATATGCTTAGGAGCTGTGAAAATGGTTTTTAAAGTGGAAGTCATAATATATTTGCTAACATAAAATATATTTATAAATCAAAAACTATATTTTCAAAGCCCTAAGACAAAAACAGGGAAGTCAAGACAGAAGACAGATTTTAGTCTTCATTTAAATTATAGCCAATTTAAGTCAATAGAAGAATGCTGACAATAAATGGGCAAAACTCATAGCTATACACCCCACAAAAGATTAAAAAGTCTCTCCAATATACGTTTGAAAATAAAATTTCCAATTATTACTCAAAATACAAATAAAACAGTAATGAAAAGTGATATTTTTCTTTTTGCCAAACAGGAAACTATTGTTCTTTTTTTAATTATAAATCAGAGTCTAGACTGCTGGTGAAGATGCATTTGCAGGCAAAGGTGTTGCTTTTATAAAAGAGTCTCCAGAATCTAAAGTTGATCATCAGAATTTAGAGCCCACTTCATGGTGGGAGCGAGGTGGCAATGAGTCCCTGACAGCCGATAATAGAGCATGGCCATCATGGATTCTGCATTACCTTCTCACACCACTGAAAAAAGTCTAAACAGAGGTAAGAGGGGCCTGGCTTTCAAAAAGAGAACAAAATACAAGCTTACCAAAATTTGTTAATGGGGCAAGAAAACAAGACATTATCTTTTTCTTGTTTATTGTTTTTCAAAATCATCAAAAAGCATTAAGTTCTTTTGAGAATTAGAAATACCCACATTTAAAAAAATGAATCTGTCTCACACATCCTGACAAATACCACCACCCTGAAGTAGCTGAAGTCCCTCAAATCGGCTCACTAAATATATTGCCTTCTTTTGGCCCACTTCCTGTTCCCATTTTCTGCAGTTTGGACTCTTGAGATTTCTCCTTGGATGTAGTTCTTCCTTTACGTCCTTCCCACACACTGACCATTCCTTAATTGTGCTTTATCTGCCAGCCCACTAGGCCTGTTGCACATCTTTGCCCTTCAAACCTTTGCTCTTCCCTCTGCCCTCGAGTTGGCGATCCTTCAGATGCCTCATGCCGTTCACATGATCACATGAGCGGCGGGAGTCTATCTCATGGTCCCTGGTTGGGACTGGGAGGGCAGAAGATACCCATGTTGTTTATTGTTCTACGGATGGTTTTAACCTCAGGACCATATGGACCTTTAAAGTTCAGGGCGAACCTTTGACTTTGTTCTTCCATCTTTATCACTCTGCTTGGTTCTTCTTTTGTTAATCAGCAATGCTAGGAACACACGTGATGCTTAATAAAATTTGTTCATTAGGTATAACAGCCATAACATCTTTATATAGTTGTGATAAGCAGAATGATGCTCCGCCCCCCCTCAGTGGTCCTAATCTGTGGAACCTGTCAATATGTTACCATTTACAACAAAGTGAGTTTATGATTAAGTTAAGGACTGTCACCTGAGATTATCCTGGATTGTCTAGGTTTGCCTACTGTGATCAGAGGCCTCCTTAAAACAGAGAAAGAGATGTGACAGGGAGAGCAGGGAATCAGAGTAATGCAGTGTGAGTAGGACTGGCTTAGAAGACGAGGAATTGGGACAATGAGCGGGGGATACGGGTGGAGTCTAGAAACTGAAACAGGTGAGAAAATCGTCTCTCCCCAGATTTATGAGGAGAACAACCCAGAGACACCTTGAATTTAGCCCAGTGAAACCCACCTCAAACTTCTCCAGAACTGTTAAGATAATAAGTTCATGTTGTTTCAGTCCATTAATATATGCTTATTTTGGGGCTCCTGAGCGGCTCAGTTGGTTAAGTGTCCGACTTTGGCTCAGGACATGATCTCACAGTTTGTGGGTTCGAGCCCCGCATCGGGCTCTGTGCTGACAGCTAGCTCAGAGCCTGGAGCCTGTTTCAGATTCTGTGTCTCCCTCTCTCTCTGACCCTCCCCTGCTCGCACGGTCTCTCTCTCTCAAAAAATAAATAAAAACATTAATTTTTTTATTTGCTTATTTGTTATAGCAGCCATATGAAACTAATAAAGCCATACTTTGTCATTTTCCATTGTACCTAACATGATACCACACAGACAACATTCACTGTTTAATGAAAATGTATGATATACTTAGGATTCACCACTTTCTGGAATTTTGCATGCTATGAAATCCAGTGTGGTGTGTTCAATTGTAGTATTTCTGAACCTCTGAGATTTTGTTATGAATATCTAGAATAATATGAGGTCTTTTCTTTGAAACTAGAAGTCACAGGAGAGAAAAATTACTTTTCCGATAAATCAATGGACTTGGTGAGTCTATTTATTTCCCCATTGGCCCAATTGCCTCTGCTCTTCAGCAGTCTACTAGAAAAACTCCATCACTGATGATGGCTCACACTCTTGTCTTTCTTCATCGGCTTCCCCCTTAACCCTGAGACTCTGTCATCTCCTCAGGCTTCATGTGCACACACTGTACAAGCCAGCCATGCCTCCACTGAGTACAAAGCTTACTGGTTGAGGCACGCAGGGTAAATGCTTTGGTTATTAGCTCATTCTCTGCGTTAAAATGTCAATAGACTCAGTGCCTTTCAGTTGACAAAGTGTGTGTGATTTCACTTAATTGTTACAGTAACTTAGTGAAGGAGGTATCTATCATTGCTTTCATTTCACATCTAAGAAAACTAAAAGTTAAGGGGAGTTTCTGTGTGGTAAATGACAGAAAGGAGATTTGAGTGAAAATTTCTTTATTCCTTATTCAGTTATAAAACTAATGCAGTTTCATTATATCCAGCTGTCCTTGCCATCGTACCTCTGTACCATTATTCTAGATATGTATTTTGCAAGTGTATTTTTAATGATAATGTAACTAACACACATTGTAAAGAAATTTGGAAAAAATTTGGAAGTTATATATAATCCATAGTCTTATTAATCAAAGATAACCACATACCATGTGGGTGCGTTCATCTTAGTATATTTCTTTTGACATGTATTTTTATTTAGTTATTTTTTTTTTAATTTGAGACAGAGAGAGATTGTGAGTGGAGTAAAGGGACAGAAGGAGATAGAGAAAGAAGATCTTAAGCCGACTCCATGCTCAGCACAGAGCCTGACTCTTGATCCCTGAGCTGAAATCAAGAGTCACTCAATCTACTGAGCCACCCAGGCCCCCATATTTTTATTTAGGGATTTGTATCCCACTCCCTTTTCATTATTTTGAGTGAAGTGAGGTGGCGTTCCAGCCTTATTTAAAATTCTACTGTCTTGCCTTTCAGTGTTCTATTTTTTTTCCTTTTTGTATTTAAATCTAAAAAAAGAATTAGCTTACCCTTCCACAGTTAACTTTTTCCAGGATTTGAAACACACCATTAGGACCAGCAGTATCAGCCTCACTTGGAAGCTTCTTACAACTGCACATTCTCTGCTGAATCAGAATCCTTGGGGGGAAACCCAGGAATCCTCATCTTAACAAGTTCTCCAGGTGATTCCTCACAATGATAAAGTTTGGACTGAAGTACTTGGTGTCCAGTTGTGTTGGTGAGGCAAATGCAGCTAGAAGGCCTGTTGTATGTTAAAGTCACGCAGAATAACTGATGCTCTTTGAAGAAAAAGAGACGAGCATCTTACATACCCAGATTTCCCTCATCTACAAGCCTTCAGCATTGGCTGTTAGTCAATTCGTTGCATTAAAGTCTGTACCCTCCTTAGAGTACTTGGATGCTTTCTTTGATATGCAGGAGTTACCCCTGCTTCTTACCATCGGATCATGTTTTCGTTAGTTCTGATGGCGTTTCTTAAACATCTACCATGTTAGATTATATGGAGTAGGAAAGACAAATGTATCTTTTAGACTCTCCTCTCAAGATAATTCACAGCCTTGTTAGGAAATAAAATTTTTGTATATGAAATTCAATTACCAATGGTCAATCAAGTCCTAAATTGACTAGAATCAGGTATTACAGTATATGAGATGAGCAACGAAGGACCCAGATTGTACAGAAAGATGAGTATATTGACTGCACCATTGACTAGGGAGGGCCTTCTTAGAAAGGAGGACTCTGAGTAGGACCTAATTAGTAAGCATTATATCAATCATAAAAATTCCACCTGTTAAATGTTGACCATGGACCAGATAAAATGGTGTTTGGTGTTGTCATGTCCTCTAGCTCTGTTTACTGTATTGCAATGTACCTGATCCGCCTCTCCAGACGAGGCTAAATGAGATTAAGTGCTTTACCAGTGTTCTATAAATAGTACTTTGCAGAGTCAGAATTTCAACCCAAGTCTGTTTGATTGCAGAGCCCCATTTCTTTGCATTTCTGCTGTAATAGTTAACTCTGGTAGAGAAGGTTAATAGATTGAGAAAGAGGCTTGTAGTGTATCACAGTTAAAAGTAACCCCAGAAAAGGTGAGCAAGTTTCTGTGTCATATTTGCCAGACCAGTGTGTGAGGGCTACACTGGCAAGTTGCCAAAACCAGGAAACATCTGTTAGATTTATGGAAGGTCTTTAGGCATAGGTAGCCATCTGGGATATAATGTCATAGACACTGAAAAATCATTACATATTTTTTAAACTAATGAAAGCAATGTTTTAAGACCAGACTAACATTGGGTAAAAAGAATAATTTGTTGGTAAGGGAAGAGACGTTTGGGTAGGACAACCAATTAATACCATGTTTATTGTAAACAGATACCACATGATAAGGAAAATGGGGTGTTTACCGGGGGAAAAGAGAGTGACTCATGATTAAATATTAAAAAAAGAAATGTGAAAGCTTTTATTGGCAGATTGGCTAAAGGGACTAAAAGGAGAACTTTAGGATTCTAACCTGACATTCGGGATCATTTTGAGCTACACACAAAAATTATAATTATCTGGTCAGAGGTTACAAAAAAATAGAAGCCAGTTAGAAATTGCACATTTAGGTCATTCTGAACTCTTTTTCTTCCTAACTACCTACACCCACTTGGTCTTCATCTCCAGTTGATTTTAAAATCATGTAAATCAGTGCCATCTACTTCATCGCTCCTGTCCTCGCACTTTCCTGTGGAAACAGTCATCCGCCACCTGGCCTATGGCAATGACAGCCTCTGTGTGCTCATGAATTTCTGAATCACTCCCCTAAAATCTATTGTTTTGCTCCAGGAGTTTTCTTTCTTAAACCTACATCTAATTATAGCAACTTCCTGCTTAGAATTTTAAAAATCTTCCTTGCTGCCCTTTATTGCAATGTTTTACTTGGTGTGGCACTCAAAATCAGAGCAACCATAGTTTATTATCCAAATAAGAGACTTGGGAGACTGAAATTGGCATATTACCAACACACAGGGACAAAATGCGCATAAGCCCTCCATAACTCTCCATCCGCATCCTCTTCCAGTGGTACCTGATGCATGAGTAATACCCCAATAATTAGTGAACAAACCCTACTCCGAAGGTTCTTTATCTGTGTTCCTCACAGCTGTAATTGTGTTGCCTAATCCCCTGCTCAGCACATCGCAGGTACGCAATAATTTGTAGAAGGGAGAGACGAAAGAAGGATTAAGTAAAACAAAGAATTTGAGAATTGTTTTAGTCTAGTGTGTTGTTGTAGATGTGAAATAGAATTGGAGGCCGAACATCTTTGGAGAGGAAACTACAGGTAGCCAAAGGGTGGCACAGAAGACGTGGAAGAGGAGAGGAAGGTGGAAAAGAGAGGCCCTGGAATCAGACCCATCACTGAAGAATGGCAGATCCCAGCCATGTGAATTCCAATGCACTTTCCCAAAAGACCACTACGTGCCCATCCAATGATAGCTCTTTACCAGAAGTAGTTCTTAGTTTTGTAAAGAGATTTTTCAAAGTCATCATAAACGTCAGTGTGGAGCTGTTTAAAAAGTCTTCCCAATAGTATTCTAGAAGTTGTAACTACAAAGGAGATATGTAAATGTCCATTTTGTACTTCTAAAAACAGGTGCAGTTTCTGTGAGAAAAGAAAATGTGTCATTAGCATGGGAACAAAAAGGAAAACAATAAGGAAGAACCTGTAATTTAATTACATTAATGTCAACTTTCCACACAAACTAGATGTGATGTAATTAAAACACCTGTAACAAAATGAAGCAGGGACGTGTCTTCCCTTTCTCTTGAAATGAAGAAAAATTAGAAATCCCATTCTGTTTGAGGGAAATGTACATTTTCTATGCAAAAAAAAAGTGTATATGTACGTGTGTGTATGTGTATGTGAGAGAGAGAGAGAAAGAAAGAATTTTCTCTTAGTTGTAGCCCAACGTAACAGCCAATATTTATGGCCTTTCAAAATAAAGCCCCTTATAGTAAGAAGATGATATCTATAAATAACTACAGATTAAATATTTTTTAACAATCATAAGCCCTAATGCACCAAACATTACATTTATTTAACAATTTATTGATTGTCTTATATAGTTTTTCCAACTCTAAAGCCATAGCAGGAACTCCCTGTTTTTGTTAGGTCAGAAATGCTTACAGTGTAAGAACCAAATCATGAATTTAAGTGCAGAGAAAAAAATGCCCACTCCCAACAGGAGGGTATTGCTGTTCGTGACTGGCTGGCCAGTATTGGATGTAGCTGGGGAGCCATTTGCTCTGTCCTGTTCTCATGGAGGCTGTTCTGTTTCAGCGATCTATGAGCCTTCCTGTGAAGCATACAAACACCTCGGCCAGACGTCAAATTACTACTGGATAGATCCTGATGGCAGCGGACCTCTGGGGCCTCTGAAAGTCTACTGCAACATGACAGGTAACTGTGCCATATTTATGTTTCATGAACATTTCTTTTCTGCGTGTTGAGCATGAACAGTACTACCCAGGTGTGTTTCTTCTGGACCACATTCTTATTACAGTGTGTAATAAGCTAGATATTGTTGGATTGGTTCAGTAAAACGGTGAAATGTATGTCTACAACAAAATCTTCTCTCCTGTTTTTTTAAAGTCCACCTTCTGACTTGAGCAGTACATAAGTAAGATTGTAAAATATCAGTATGTAGGGGAAAAACCCAAGAAGTGAAACTGAAGGTTGAAGTCCACAGAAAGGACTGGCCCATGAAGCAGGCTTCATGAGTAACGTAGACTGCGGATCTTGGGTATCACTGCCCGACTGCCCACACTGCCCGTGTGAGGGGAAGCTTATGGACCATTCCAGATCTTCCCCGGCCCCCACAGTTGTAGAAAGAGATTTTCTGGGTACTGAAATCCCATTGTGATGGCACCTGCAGCTTTCACAAAATGTGTCTAGAGTTTTCTACATCAGAAGAGAACCTAGTTTTTCTTCATTTCCATATTAAATTTTAGGGTTATGAAATGAAATTGTGGATTCTTATAAACACCCACAATGTGTAAGAGGCACAGATCTCTAAGAGCAGATTTTCCATCAGATGCTTAGTAATGTCTTACCCTCCAAAGTAGAAGTGTGTGAGGTATGTACTATTCACTGGCTCCAGGAGAGGATCAGCATTTGATAGAAATTCCAGAGGCACTTGACTATTAACAGTAATGATTATATGATGCTATTTACAATGATAACTACATGATCTGTCTACTGTGTGTCAGATACCATGATGAATTTTTTACTCAGACTACCTGGTTTGCATCCTGCCTCCATCAATCCTGGGCATATTATTTATAAGTTTCACAAAACTTAATAAGCCTCAGTATGTTTATCTGTAAAATGGATTAATAGTAATATCTATATCTAGCTCATAACATCATTATGTAAATGAAAGAAGATAATTTACATAGGGTTCTTTACATGTTGTCTGAACATGGTAAACTTCCAGTAAGCGTTACCCAGGAGCAAGGCATTATTTTTTTTTTTTTGAAGGATTAGAGAGTTAAATATCTTGCTTGTATTATTCAGACAAGATTCGAATACAGATGTGTTTGAGGCCAATGGTTCTTACACCTGATGCTTTAGAATCACTTATGGGGTTTCTTGTTCTTGTGTTTGTTTTCCATACACATGGGCTCAAGTCCAGAGACTTTGAGTAGTTTGTTGGCTCACATCCCTGAGAGAACCTTTACAGTATAATCTGCAACTGAAGGGCAGGGACAGACCCAAGAAAGAGGCAGGTCACTCCAGGTTGGCAGGTGGCAGTTTAAAGGAGCACAAGTATGGCAACAAAAGCTAAGAAGCTTATGAAGGGGACTTAACCAGGTCCAGACATGTGTACCATACAGGTGTTCTCCATATCACATCACTGTTTCATCTCTGTGTTCTTGGAGCACCCTCTGGGAGAGAAAAAGGCACTGGAGCCCACATTCTAAGGACAGGAGAAGGTGACATTCTGAAGTAAGAAGCCTCAGAGTGCTTGGGTTCAGCATTTGGGACAATCAGTAGTCATGTCTTTTCGATGACATTCCCCAACATAGGTGCAAAGTGGAAATAGGATCGTGCCACTCAAAGGGAAATGCTAAACAGCATTGTGGGTAAGCAGACCCCATGGAATGTCAAGAACAGGAAGCCAAACATGGCCCAGAACAGAAGGAGAATGATAAGGACAGAAATATAGTATGTAGAGAAAATGATAAAATGGGAGCTATCCTCCCAAAAATATCCTTCCATGCCAAGAACTCTAAACATGTCCCAGAGAAGAAACCCACTTCCCAGAAAACTCAGTCTAAGACTTTATTGATTATAGGACTTGTCAGTGCACTCAAGTCCTTTCTTGTTTACCTTCATTTTAATCTTATTTGAACTCAAATGTAATCTATGAGAACTTGACTTAATCTATAAGAATCTTGATTTTTATTTCTTTTAATATATAAAGAAAATATGATTGTAGTTTAACCCAATACTCTAAACACAATCCAGACAATAAAGGGTACAGTACCACTTTATACAGTAAAAATATGCTTCTCATATCATTCAAGATAGTTATGAACATCAGTGTGTCAGGGACCATTGAAGGCCAGCAGGCATTCTTTGGCCTTTTGCCACTCATCAACCCTTTCTTCATCCAGAAAGAACATGAACTTGGTATTCTTAGGACAGCATGGTACCACACAGGTTGGTTTGGGCTGTTGCATTCCAAGAAATATATGTTGACGAGGAGGAAGGAATGACAGCATGAGCAGTTCTCTGAAGTCTCTCTATATCTCTATGTCCTGAGAAAGTGAATATGTACCTTACTGTATAACAGTTGTATTAGAGAATAGAGCTATCCCGCTTCTCAGTGACTCAAACGTAATGGGGTGTTATCACTGTTGAATATGTCCCGTATTTTAAAAATAGGAGCAGGACATCTCTGGGGAATAAGCAATGTCTTGGTAGTGATCATCCTTTTTTTCTTTCTTTCTATGGATGGGGTGGAATGGGGGAGAGCTTTTCACTCTTACAGACACGTGAAAATTTTAAGGAAAGGGACCTCACGGACAGATAATATCTCATGTAGATTTGGACAGAAAATAAAGACCTATTCTTTGGAAAACTTTCAATTCAATTACTAACTTAAAAGACAAAACAAAGGAAATGAAAAAACAATTAACTTAGGGCCTGACAGGAAGAAGGGAGTCTCCCTTGATTTTTGGACAAGGAGTTTTTCCAAATAATCATTACCACACTTCTGTCAACTGATGTCTCCAAGTTGTATTTGTTTGTTTAACATTATCAAATAAAAAATGTATTCCTTCTCCTCATTATGTTTCATATTGAATCATAAGGGAGGGCTTGAAGTGTGTCCCTTTTAGACAATTTTATTGTTTGATTCAGTCCACAATTTCAACATGTTGATAGCTTTTGGTCACATAAGCTGTTTTTGTTACGTCTTCAATTTCTCCTTCACAAGGCCTCTTGCAAATCATCCTTATTTTCATCCTCAATTCCTAATTATAGTTTCTTTAAAAACTAAAACACGCAACTGCTGCATGACTCTGCAGCTGCACACCTGGACATTTACCCCAGGGGAATAAGGATATGTTCACATGAAGACCTGTGTGCAGGGGACCACAGCAGGCTTACTGGTAATAGCCACAAGCTGGAAAGAACCCAGATACCCTTCAACAGGCAAAAGGCTAAACAGACTTGGTGCATCCATGTCATGGGATACTCTTCAGCAATAAAGAAAAATGAACTCTTGATCCAATGCAACAGAAATAAATCTCCAGAGAATTAACCTGAGTGAAAAAAATCCAATCTCGAAGGATTATATACTGTCTGGTTTCATTTATAGAACATTCTTGAAATGACAAAATTATGGAAATGGCTGCTGGGGGCTCGAGGAGGGACAGGGTGGGAGTGCAGTAGGTGTGGTTATAGAAGGGCAACATGGGAACTCTTGTCGTGATGGAAATGGTTAGTGTCCTGACTGTACTGGTGGCAGTGTCCTGGCTGTGATGCTGCCCTCCAGCTGCCACCACTGGGGCAGGCGAAGGAGGGTACCAGAGACCTCTCTCTCCTACTTATCACAGCTGCATATGGATCGGCACCACTCAAGGAACATTTTTAATTAAAAATATATAGTACACACCAAAAGAAATCCCAAAGATTGTGAATATTCTCACCATCTTTATGGAAAAACAATGAGAGTATTTAAGGATACCTCTAGAATCCTTTTCTAGGTGGTTGTTGTTTTTTTAATTTCTATATCCACTATGCATCAGGAACTGTGCCATGTGAGATAAGTGGATAACCAAATGCCTTCACAATGAATAATAAAACACATATTTTTAAAAAAACAAACAAATAGGGGCACCTGGGTGGCTCAGTAAGTTAAGCGTTCAACTTCAGCTCAGGTCACAGTCTCGTGCTTTGTGGATTCGAGTGTGGCTTCATGACAGCTCACAGCCTGGAGCTGGCTTCAGATTCCATGTCTCCCCCTCTCTCTGCCCCCCACTTTCTCTCTCAAAAATAAATAAACATTTAAAAAGCCAAACAAATAAGTAATTTCTCTATAAAGTAAAGTAATGGAATTCTGAGGACATGTTTATTTTGGATACTGGATTTTAGATAATGCCTCTCTCAGGAAGCAACATTTCAGCCCAAATCTAAAGTATGAAAATAAACAAAGCATTCAAGAAGGGGAGAAATTAGCCCTTTAAATTAACTGTGCAAGGCATGAAAGAGATTGTTTCCTTCCAAGGACCTGGCCAGAGTCAGGAGCATAGTGAGCCTTGGAGAGGGGCACAAAGTGAAGTTTCCAGAACAGACCAGGCAGTAAGGATGGAGGCACAGAGAAAAGTTTGCTTTTTATGTTTTCAATGGTTTTTCAGTACAGGGAGTGGGATTCCATGGAAAGGTTTTAAGCAGAAGAATGAGAGGGTCTTGTTTAAAAATAGGATTAGGGGTGCCATAAGTCACAGAGTAGAAACACTGAAACCAGTCCTGGATTTTTCATTTAAGTTCAAGGAAGCACCATCTCCTCCTTGAACTAGAGTGGTCACAGCTTAAGTGATGAAAAAGAGATGAATTTTAGATCCATTCAGAAGGTAGGCTTGTCAGGACAGATGACAGATTGGGTGAGGATGGCTAAAGACAGTTATCAAGAATAACTCCCGAATATATGGACTGAATGGGTGAAGTACGGTGCCATTGGGAGATGTGGACAATTAAGGGAAGAAAAGATTTAGAGAAAATTCAAGAAGTCAGTTTTGGAATACTTAAATGTGAGGTGCTGTATACCATCTAACTTGAGAATTAAAATTTGCAGTTGCAGTAAGACCTCACAAAAGATATTTGGGTTAGGTATAAATGTGCTAATTATTAGCATTTGAATATATGAGAAGTAATAATATCACTTAGGGTTTGATGTAAACAGGGAAAGGCATCTCAGGAATCAGCTCTCAGGAGCTCAACAGGAATCAGGTTTCTGGTCTATACACTTATATGAAATAACATATAAGTGTATAGGAGAATGTAACTGAAAGTGGAGGAAGAGCATCTAAGAGTGTTTGGGGGGAAAATGGGTCATCCCTATGGATGTTGAAGTGACTGCTTGGGTCCTAGAGAATGGTGGAAAGTGTTGAGGGTGGAGAGTAACTCTGAATCAATGCAAATGTCTATAATGAACAAGGCAATGCACCTAAATATGGCAAGTAATGGCAAGCGGGAGGCAGGGAATGTGATATGGCTGGAAGTGACCAACCTCCAAAGGTTTGCATAGACTCTAGGAAACTGTGGAATCAACAGTTACCCTAGGCTCAGGAACCAGCAAAATCTCCCACAAAGCAGTGGACTCATGAGCTGAGTCTTAAAGAGCAAGTGAGTGTTGTGGGGCCTAGAAAAGTTGGGGGAATAGGAAAGAGTGGTCAACTCATACAATGCTTTGTAAGGCATGCAAAAGCAGTTGAAACTTAGTCTTGAGGGAAAAGCAAGCATTTGATGATACTCTATTTTGTTTTTCAGAGAGAGAGGGGCAGAGACAGACAAAAGCAGGACTCACCTGGGGCTCCTACGTTTCACAGAAGTGGGGCTCATGTTCACCCAATGTGGAACTCGAACTCACCCACTGTGAGATCATGACCTGAGCCAAAGTCAAATGCATAATGACTGAGCCACCCAGGTGCTTCAATGATATTGTATTTTTAAAGCATGACTTTGGCAGCTGTGAGTAGGATTCTCCAAAGGAGACCTAGACATAGAACAGAGAGACAAGTTAGAAAACCCTGGTTGTGATCCAGGAGTTGAAACTATTTAAGGTGGTGATGGTCAGGTAACGGAGGGGATTGACTTCCCGGGTATTTAGGAAGTTGAGTTAGCCAGACTGTGGCTGGTGCAATAGGACTTGAAGAATGATGCCCAGCTTTCTGCCTGGGGTAATTCCCTGTGGTGGAGCACAGCAGGCCTGGGGCAGATTAGGAAAGGGGAGTGCCTGTAACTCAGCCTGGCACAGCGGTCCCATAGACAGGCACTGCACAGATGCCCTGTAGGGCTTTCAGTACTGTCTCAGTTTCCAGTTTCCTTGTAAATGAAATGTAGGAACTGAAATGTGAGTATCTCCACACTGCCTTCCATTCTAAAGCAGACAAACAAACAAAAAACAGAGAGAGAGGGGAAAAGAAAAAAAAAAGAAAAATTCTATTATTACTATTGAACATGAAAGAAAAATATCACTACTTGCAGTCAAATAATCTAGACAGAATTCTCTTATCTCAAATAAGCTTGAATTTACTCATTTCTTGGCCAAGTCTGACATAAATTGGCACTCTTCATTTTCTACCATGAGGCAGATCTCCTGCTCTGCAATTCTTCTTTTGACTATTTGCAGTTCAGGGCTACCTGGCTTGGAAATTAGGGGGTGCCCTAAATGACAGAGCACTTCAAGTGCTGTGAAGTTGGTACTGAGGAGAAAATGCATTCGCTGAATCCTTTAGACATCATTCTATGGGAGCCAAAACCTGGTTCTTTTTCAAATTCTTTTTTTATGCTTTCTATTTATTTTTGAAAGACAGAGACAGCGTGAGCAGCGGAAGGTCAGAGAGAGAAGGAGACACAGAATCCAAAGCAGGCTCCAGGCTCTGAGCTGTCAGCACAGAGCCCAACGCAGGGCTCGAACCCACAAACCGTGAGATCATGACCTGAGCCAAAGCCAGATGCTTAACCGACTGAGCCACCCAGGTGCCCTGCCTGGTTCTTTTTCAGATCTTAGGGCATATTATAAAATGTAGTCATGGCCACCTTCACCCTCCTTCTCCACTCTGACCCTCTCTTCGAGAATTTTCTATTGTACATATGACTCTCGTGAACGTGCACTATCATATATTTTGAGTATCTACCTCGACATCTGTACAGGTTTTTTTTTTTGCTTTAACATTTAAGCTTCCAGTCCTATTTTCTTAAGATATTTACCAACACCTTTTCCTAGAGACTCAGCATTTATATTTAAAGCTTCATTTGGTTCTTTCTTCCTGGTGATTAATAATAACAATAGTATATAAAGCTAGATCCAGCCATTATCCTCAGAAACGTACTCCTTATCTCTAAATCAAAAACAGTGTTTTTCTTAATATTCTGTACTCTAATTCATGTTCTTTATAACCCCTTCTGCATTTGTGTTTAATTTTCAAAATTTAAGTTAGCATCTGTGCTTTAGCGTGTGAAGTTTGAAGTCCAAATAAGGAACACCTCCTATATTCTTCGTAGAACTAGTTTTGTAGTTTTATCAAAAAGCCATTAAGCTTGTTTACATAATTTGTGCTTTATAAAGCCCTTGGATTTAGCTGATCAAATTCTATTATCTTCTATAATAGTAAAAGCTGTTCATGTCTTTTTAATCTAATATTTATAGAGAGCTTGTTACTCAAGTTCCTAAGCACTTGCACTCAGTAATATCATGTTATTTATTATTATGCTTCTCAGAAGTTTCAGTAGTGAAGTATAGGCAGTGAGGAAATGAGTCTCTGGTGGTGCATGTGGCTTAGTGGGAGTATCGTGAACCTCCCCCACCACTCCCGCTTCCCCCCAGCAAAGCAAAGTGAGTCCTTCTCTGTCATATTCATTTTTTTTAGCAGCTTACAATTTATTATCTCACCATTTCCATTGGTCAAGAGTCGGCCACAGGTTAGCCAGTCCACTGCTCAGGGTGTCACAGGCTGAAACAAAGTGGTCAGTGGGGCTGTGATTTCCTCTGAGGCTTGGGCTCCTCCTCCATGTTCATTCAGGTTGTTGACAGAATTCAGTTCCTTGCAGCTTTAAGACTGAGAGCCCCGTTTTCTTGCTGGCTGCTGGCATGGGTGTTCTCAGCACATCCAGGCTGCTGCCAGGTCCCAGCCGCGGGTCCCTCTCACAGCTTGGCAGTTGATGGATGTCTCTGGTCTCCAGACTGTCTTTCAAGAACTCACTTGAGTAGGTCATGCCTACGCAGGATAATCACCTGTTCGATTAACTGAAGACAGTTGATTGGGGACCTTGCTTACATCTGCAAAATCTCTTCACCTTTGCCACATAGAGTGACCTAACTGCAGGAATCATTAGTCGTCATATTCACTGATCCTACTCATATTCAAGGAGGGGGGCCCGTACAGGGAGTGAGCACTGGGTGGCAGCAATCTTGGGGGCCATCTCGGTATTCTTCTTACCACACCTACCTAGGAAAACCTCTGTAGAGTATTCATAATTCCAGCCACTTGTATTCTCTTTTGAGTAACAATGCCACATTGTTTGTAAAAGATTAAGCTTTTTAAAATTATTTGTCTTAGAGCTTTTAGTATATTGTTCAATATAGGAAATTTTGAAAATATACAAAGCAAAAATAGAAACTGCTTACCAGCTACAGATATGATTACTGACATGTTAGGAAATGTGTCCTAAAGACTTTGCATTTTATGTTTGAAGCTGTATATACCCTCGAGGCAAGCTTCTAGGCCAGCCGCTCTTCTAGGTGGACCACCCACATTAACTCACTTATCATCCAGGACTTCGTAACCAGCCCACAAGGTAGGTGGTAATCAGAGAATCTAAGCCCTAAGACACACAGCAAATCTTAGTAAGTTATGGAGGTTGATTTCATAGGGTTGTGTGATTCAGAACCAGAGGTCCTACTTACTATGTGTGTGTGTGTGCGCTCATGTGCACATGTGCGCATGTGTGGTGCATGGGTGTGCACGTGTCTGTGTGGTTCAAACTACTCCTCACTTTGGGGTTTGTGGTATGATCTGTAACGTGATTTCCAAGACGAGCACCTCTTACCCACACCCTTCCATTATCATTATCACCAGAACTTCCCTACACAGCTCTAATTCATTATCTGTAGTTTGGACGGCATTTTGGTGTAAACTACTTACTTCTTAATTGACCAACGAATGCCTTGGGGTTTTTAATCAGAGGACACATTTTAAATGAAATCAGAATCTAAGCCATTAAGCAATTATTATCAATTTTAGCTCTAAATTCCACTACAAGTTATAATTTTCTGAGAACTTTATAGGATAAGTCATGTATTCCCTATCTACCTAAGTTAGCCATCCCTTAGGGTTTGAGCCTGACTTTAAGGATAATTTAAATTCTGTCACCAATGTCTAGTTATTTTGTCAATGTAAAATCTTACACCGAATCTAACAAACTCTGGGATGAGAATGTAGCAAGATTGAATGAAATTGTATTGGGGATCATTTGTAATATTTAATGCGATCATGGTGTCTTATTCTTCCCTTTTCTGCAAGGAAACCAGCTAGAAATGAGGACACACACAGCCCCCTGTTCTCTGTTAGGCTCATTAACATCCACAGACCAGACATTACTATGCTTCTGATCCCTTAGGGTTTCCACAATGTCATGAACTATTTCTCTGATGAATTCATGGCCTAACGTGTAAGCCTCAACACACTGGCTTCTTCCATTTTATTCCCTCTGCTCATTTATATTTTTTCTCATCGCAGGCCTTTTCTCTCCCTTTTCTGTCTCCTAACCCAGTGCACCTCCTCCTTTGTTAACCCGCACATGGAAGAGCTCTCCTCTGTGTCTTCTTTCAGCCCGTCTTCTCCTCTTTGCAGACCTCTCACAAACTGTCTTTGTAAAAAAAAAAAAAAAGAAAAAGAAAAAAGAAAAAAGAAAGAAAGAAAAAAAACCTTTGTAATCACTCAGCAACTCCTGCTTCACGCGCTCGGCTATTTCAGTTCCTCACAATCAGTATAAATCTTTGAATTCAATTCTGTTCATACAGCTTCAATTGAAAATCTAGGAACCAACTCACTGATCAAACACGGCCTGGAAAGAGCTCTTCTCCGTAACTGATTACCCACTTGCCCAAGACTCCCTTCTGGATTCACACTCTTATTCCACAGATGGCTTTCACCTGCCGGGCTTTCTTTCAAATCTCTTCATTGTGTGTCAGTCATAGTGATAGGTTAATACTACAAAAGTTCTTGAATGGTCTTTGAACTTAAATCAAGAGAAGAGGAGGAACGCTATTAGAGGTGGGGTGAGGCCCATGCCACGGGACGGGGTCCTGGCGGGAGTGTGGGATGATGTGGAAAATCAAGAAGAAACAGCTTTCGGGCTATTGCGGGCACCTCAGGGTCACCTCTAGAGCTTCTAGAATGGCACCCCACATGCAAATGTGCCACATCCAAATATTTGTACCCCCCTTCCTAGACAATATTTTAAATACGCTGCTGTTTGGTGCTTTAAAAGCAATGCTTTTGCTGTGTGATCTCCCCTTGCCTTCTCCACAGCGAGAATGACTTCACATGGTCTGTGGCTGGAGGCCATCGTTGGTTCTCTGACTTTTGAGGTCTGAGACTCTTATCTAGTTCACTGTAATCACCTTGTCAGTCAGGCAGGAGGGAAAAAAACAACACCTTGGGAAATCCGAATAAGGTCAGCTCATTGCTTTATGATCAGAAACCGAAAAGCACGGGAATCACCGCAGGGCCCGCCCTCAGGAAGTCCTCTCCCCTGCCAGTGCAGCTGGGTTTCTCTTTCCAAACCCTACCTTTTCCGGTTTCGTGAGTCACCTTTTATCCCTTCTGAGTAAGTCAATTTCCATATCAAAAGGTTTCCTGCAATTTTCTTGAGAGAATTTCATATGGCAGCTAATTTCTTGTTTTATCTTATCTTGGTCTAATCAGTGCAACTGAGAACAACGAGCTGCACCACTAGCACATGTTGCCTAACCTGGCAAGTACTGGGTCAGTATTGCCTGGAACTCACTTAAACAAGAAGCCTGAATGCTCATCAGTGTCCTACAGACGACTTCACCTGGCAGCCTGTGTCTCATTTGCGAAGAGAGAAAGTAGTGAAGTTGTCAAAAAAGTCTCTTTATTTCATTTGTGGGCAAATGAAACACAGGGCTGTTAGGGCTGACCTTCTTTCACACAACATCCTGTTTATACTAATATTTTTGAACAAAGGAAGTCAGCATTGAAAAGTGAGACTAGGCAAGAACTGCATCACCACCACCACCACCACCCTCATCATCGTCATTGCTTCTGCCTTGCTTGTCTGAACATCTGCTTTATTCTGTCTTCACTGGGGAACCATAGTTGCCTCTTCTGCTTCTCAGTCCTTTCTCAGTTTCTAAAAGACTATAAAATAGTCGTGGGCGTCTTGCTGGTGTTTCACATTCTCCCACGCAGACTGTTTGCTGTGTCTGGGGCACGCTGTCAGTGTGAAGCCTTGTGTCGTCACACCCGTGTTGTTCAGAATGTCCTCTGCTCTCCTTGTCCTGGGTCTCATGCTTCCCATTGTCCCTGTCGCGCTCAGCCTTCTCTCTCTCTTTGTTCTGTCTGTCTGTCTGTCTGTCTGTCTGTCTCTAGCACCACACACCCTCTGGTCCCTTCATGATTCTTTACTAGGACCCACCCTTCTCTCTGGAAGTTTGCATATTCTTTTTGTCCCAGACATTCTTAAATTTCACAGCATGCCTTAGAGCACATCTATTTTCATCCATTTGCTGGGTGCTCACTTTCATGCTGGTAACTCCTTACTCTTCTTTTTAATGTTCTGTTTGTGATTTTTGTCTTTTCTGGTTTCCGTACCCCTTTAGAATGACTTTTCATCACAACTTTAATCAAAGAGCTCTTTTTTGTTTCTGAAAAGTGCCTTTATACAGAATTATTTATTTAAATTTATTTATTTATTATTTCAGAGAAAGCAAGAGAGGTGGGGGAAGGGGCAGAGAGTGGGAGAGAAAGAGAGAGAGAAAGAGAATGAATCAGAAACAGACTCCGTGCTCAGCACAGAGCCCATTGTGGGGCTCGATCCCACAACCCTGGGATCACGATCTGAACTGAAATCAAGGGCCAGTTGCTTAACCAACTAAGCCCCCCAGGAGCCCCCTGAAAATTTCCTTTGCAGTGGCAGTCTCCTGTTGCTTCCTGAATGTACAGCCTCTGCTTGCATCTCAAGAATAACAGACATATTTTTCCTTCATTTTCTGTAAATATCTTTATTCATATTTTTTCCTTCTTATTTATTTTTTTTCTAGGCTCCTCAGCTTTCCTCAGATCCCTAATAATTATTAGCCATGTGGTCGTTATTTAGAATGACAGTGTCTGGGCACCTGGGGGCTCAGCTGGTTAAGCGTCTGACTTCAGCTCAGGTCGGATCTCATGAGTCGGAGCCCCTCATGGGGCTCTGTGCTGACAGCGGAGAGCCTGTCTGGGATTCTATCTCTCCCTCTCTCATGGCCTCTCCCACCTGCATGCTCTCTCTCTCTCTCTCTCTCTCTCTCTCTCTCAAAATAAATAAATAAATAAACTTAGGGGAAAGAAAGAGTGACAGGTCTTGTTGACTTTAAACTTTAGGGTAAGTTACTGTCTGTCTTGGTCAGCCCAGTGCAGACACACCAGAGCCCTCCTGCTTCATGTAATCATTCATTTCTCTCCCTTTTCCACTCATACACACAGATTATGTGTATATATAACATACACTCCAACTGTAACTTTTTAGGAGGGAAAAAAGTTAAATGTCAGTGTATCCACCATCCTAATCTTGAAACCCTTTACTTGTTTTTAAATACCCAAATGTAATACTTTAAGAAGCAAATCATTTTTCAAAACGTGACTTTTAAATTTATGGAAATCTTTAAATTTTAAGCATCTATTAATTTCTTCCTTTTATGTAAAGGCTGCCATAATTCTTAGTACTTATTATTGCCCTATATAAGGGGTAGAGATGCTTTCGGGTGCCTGGGTGGCTCAGTCGGTTAAGTGACTCTTGGTTTCGGCTCACGTCACGATCTCATAGTTTGTGGGTTGCAGCCCAGCAACAGGCTCCACACTGACAGTGCACAGCCTGCTTGGGATTCTCTCTCTTTCTCTCTCTGCCACTCCAGTGCTCACTCCCTCTCTCTCTTCCTCAAAATAAATAAATAAACTTAAAAAAATTAAAAAAAGAGGTAGACGTTTTCATCTATAGTACTGCAGTTATTCCTGACAATAACCCTGAAAGGTATTAGCATTCTGATGTTGAAGACATGTGTGTGAACTGAGACACAGACAGGTGGTAATATTTTCCAAACACCTAACGCATGTTTTAAACATCTTATTATCTGTGGGTGCATCTATAAGACAATTCCCAAGAATCTATTTACATTAAAGAATATAGATTTGGATGAGAGACTTCCATAGCTTTTAATGACATGAATTTATCACTTTTCCCTTCTAAGAGATTGAAACATTCTTAGAAACCCTCGTTCTTATAACTAAAATCATGTAAACTTTTATTGCCACTGTTATTTAGGAACTGTCCTCTCCTGTTCCTGATTTCTGGTTAACCAGAGTCTAGGCTGCGATCTAGGCTTTTTCACTAGTGAATCCAGCAGTGCCTGTATATATGTGGCACTGAGAACCGCACTGCTGTGAGCAGACCAATGCCACTTTGGCTCTTTAGTAAGTAGACGCAGCTGGCAATAGTTAGAGGGAGTAAAGTAAGCATGAGTAACTTCATCTAACTCAGTACTCGGTGAGAAAACAAGTGTGCCACAAGCCTGCCCTTCCTGCAGTGAGAAGACAGGTGTTTACTGACAGTGGGCTCAGAACTTGTCCACACAACTTATTCTAGAAGCTTGCAAATCTGAACTCTTTATTCCTTTAGTTATTCTAGCTGCTCAGTATATGGACGTCTTTCTTACACCAACTAGGAAAGCGTTCCAGAAGCAGGATCGAATTTGCTTTATAATTACGATCAGACAGCCAGAATCCTCTAAATCGATGGATGAAACAGAACTATTGAAGAATCCAGCCTCAGTCACCATTATGAGAAATCAAAAGTAAAGGGTTCCCCAGACTTTCTCCTTTTTCCTTTTGATGCAAGAGAGGGAGAGTGTCTAAATTATTTTCATCAGTCATTTAGGTGAACACCAGTAATTTCACCAATAAAAATCCCATTCCTGCTAATGCAACTGGCAATTCATTTCGTTTGTGCTAATGACCGAAACATGAGGTCTTGAGCAGAAAGAAATATACCTTAGACACTTGTACCATCTACATGTGCAATCTGGTCTTTTAATAAAGTTCTGGCCATCCTCCTACGGAGCGTGTGTTCTTGCTTAGTGTCAACCATCTAATATACATAGGATTATATCAAACTGTCTTCGTGGATGTGTTTTAATGGTAAATTACAGACCACAAAACATACTAATTAACTGTCCAGGTAGCCTACCAAGTACTTTTACAAGGCAACTATGTCAACGTAAGTTATTAAAGTTAGGAAAATTTTGCAAAGGATGGTAACTTTAACATTATTAGCACACTGGCTAATTGCTGTAAAGCACAACAATGCAGTAGGTCTTAGTAATAATCACCGATGATGTTACTGGGTTTATTCATCAGACTCCTGAATCACTCTTGCTACTTCTTATCCAGGCCAGCTTGAACAGTATTTTTCTTTAATTTTTTCTTTTTCCTTTCTTCTTTCTCATGCCCTTATTCTCAGTCTTCCCCCAAATGTTCTCTCTTGGTTAGATGAAGAGAGATCTGATACCCTAATATGTTAATGTAATATGTTACCTCTTCCAGGAGTGTTTCAATTTGAAAAAGAATAACAAGAGGAATCAAAATGTGGAGAAGATGCTTTCAAGCAAAGCACTTTCAAATGCTCTTGAAGTCCTTCCTATCCATAGAGCCTTTCTGCTCGTCTATAGAGAAAATCAGTCCAGATGATTTTTAAAGGCTCTTCCTTGTGAAGTTTTTGTTTGTTGAGAGCTAGTAAGCTGCTATTTCTTATTAATTACTGTTCTTACTTTTGCTTCAATATCTACTTTATAACTATTCTTTCTTTTCCCCCTTACCCTCACTTTCCCATTTGATACACAAAGGCAAGGTAAAGATTAGAGAAAAAATTGAATTAGATATTATATAGGAAAACACAAAGGAGCAGTCTATGGCAGTAGAATACTTACTCTCTGGAGAGAGAATTACTATTAGCATCATATTCCCAACACCTCCACTCTTCCCAAGTTCTGTCTGTTTATTCATCCTGAGAGAGAGAGAGAGAGAGAGAGAGAGAGAGAGAGAATGAGAGAGAGAGAGAGAGCGCACATACATACACGTGGGTACATGAGCAGGGGACAGACAGAGAAGGAGAGAGAGAATTCCAAGCAGGGCACACACTGTCAGCATGGAGCCTAATGAGGAGCTCAGTCCCACAAAGCATGAGATCATGACCTGAGCAGAAATCAAGAGTCAGACAGACACTCAACCAATTGAGACAACCATGTGCCCCAAGGTCTGTCTTCTCTCTGAAAGCTCTAGATCCTATTGACTTAAAGATTCCGATTCCCCTTATATAATCATTTTTAATACTTTGAAATCCTAATTTTCATTTGTATTTCAAAGTAAAATTCTCCAGCTTCCACAGAATATAGGTTTCCTCCATTGGCGGCAACACATTGCTAGGATCTGTGTATCGTTACGAGTTGGTAAGAACCCACTGTGCCCAAACGCTTCTGTGGATGCTGAGACTTTTGTCATCATGGCGTTTATCTACATGGTACAGTTTTTGGTTGTCAGTTACTACAATCTGTTTAGATATCGTTGTTAGTAGTAGATAGTAAAGGGGGATGATAGAGCTACTTCAAAGAGGAAGTTAGAAAGAGGTCGGATTTGGAAATTGTTAAAAGTCAGTGATATTTTCTTTCTCCCATTTCAAGCCCTGGGCAGAAACCTTGTAAAAACAACAATAACAACAACAACAAACATTTAGATGGACTACCATGGCCCCAGTGAGCATCTGACTGTGTTGCAATGTCATTAAAATGAATTTCTGGTGCCTGTTCAATTTTCCTTTAGCTCTACAGACATGGTCCTATTTGTATCTATTGCTCTCCCTTTCATAGTAGTGCGATGAAGGAAAAAGGGGAAAAATGTCCAAAAGTCGTCAGTTGTAAAAGCTTTCTTTTTCAGTGTTCCTAGGCCATGATGTTTTAGTAGGTTCCAAGTCCATTAAAGATGCTTCTGGATGATGATAATCTTACTTGTGTCGGAGTGGGAAAATATTTAGTGTTCAGATGATCCCTAAAATGTAAAAATCATGCAAATTTAAAAAGTATGCAAATCTCATTGCTGTTAACAAGATTACCCCAGAAAAGCATTTATTTATATCACAGAAGTATCATTTTCAACATAAATGTAACTCCTCCACTGTTTGCCTTTCATAAAGCTGATTACCTTTAAATCAAATTTAACTCTAGTTTCTCAGTTTCTCACTGCAGTTATTTAAGAATACTGACGGGCACCTGGGGGGCTCAGTCAGTTAAGTGTCCAGCTCTTGATTTCAGCTCAGGTCATGATCTCACAGTTCATGAGATCGAGCCCTATGTCAGGCTAAGCACTGACAGTGTGGAGCCTACTTGGGATTCTCTCTCTCTCCCTCTCTTCTCTGCCCCTCCCCTGCTCTCTCTCTCTCTCTCCGCTCTCTCTCCCAAAATAAATAAATAAGCCTAAAAAAAAGTACTGAATATCTTTAATAATAATGTAGAAAAAAATCAATTCTGAAGTATCTTAAAAATCCATCCCTTTTAACATAATCTTTAAGTTCACACTTGGACTCCCCAGTTCCATCAGTGGACCCTTACTTGATACGGTTCACAATCTGTTTCTAATTCTGATCATTAGCCTTTTTTCTTTTCTTGTCAATTTGAATAACTATTATTTGATTAGCAGCAACGTTAATGGGAGCTGTGGTTCTATCAGACATTAGACAGAGTGCGAGTCATTTCCCCCTCATGTAAAATATCCATGTTTCTTACTCTATGTTATCCCTTGGGTAGAATTTTTAGAAGTGTAATGTGTTTACCTAAGTTTATATAATCGTTTATTTACATAACTAATATTTATTAGTGCATATTATGTGGTAGGCACTAGGGATACAACAGGAAACATATTAGACATAACATCTCTTTGCATGGCGCTTATAGTATTATAAATGTGTATAAAATTATTTCAGATAATCTAGCATAGCATTATATGAGTAGCTATGTTATTACTATCAGAGACATTGAATTATTCAAATGAGAAAAAGCTATAAAGTTATTCAGTGCTACTATATCTATTAATCTATAGCAATTTTTGAGAACAAAATCATTTATTTTGAGTCAGAATTTCCCAAACTTTCCTGACTTGTTGACCATCTTCACAAGCTTCGCAGAGCTCACAGACCACCAAGTTAATTATTTAAAAAGCATTTTTTCCTTTCCATCTGCTCACTTTTTTTAACGTCCTCTTATCCAAAGCAACAATGCCCATAAAACTTCTGTGTGTAATACACTCAATGCTTTTTTTTTTTTCCCAGTGTGCTGTTAAAATATACTGTGGGCATCTCAGATAACTAGTATAATAGGACAGATACTTCTCAAGATATTACTGCTATACACATTCTCAGAAATTCTTGAGCTTAACAAAACCTTTGTACCTAATTTACAGTTTCCTTTGTGTGAAACGGTTACCTTGTATGGCCTTGGAGCAAGAATTGTAACTGGCACAACCCACACATTTTCAAAATCGAATGCCTTTTTGAAATCCAAGGAAGGCTTGTGCATGAGGACTTTATTTTAAAACACAAATATTGTAATTTGGTAGTAAATGATAGACCTGGATCCTAATCTTCTATTTTGCTAGCAGTTTATTTGCGTTAACCCACATCTGAACTCCAGGCATTCTCCTTCTTCTATCCTTCCAGCTATAACTCTGATTTAATATTTGATGAACAATTACTATAATCTTCATCTTCTCCCTGGAGGAAGACAAGCTATCCCCGGAACTTTTTGAAATGACCCCCTACACCCAACCCTACTAGTTCTCTCCACAGTACTTAGCCCTCCCCTTTCTCTCCTTCTGCCTCACTCTTTACCAAACCTATGGTCCCATGTACCAGGTAATGATTATTATATTCTCCCAAAACTTCGAGCTAGAGAAAATCCTAATCACCTAGTCACACCCCATTTTACAGATAAGAGAATTAATGCCTACATTTTGACAGGCTCAACTTAAATGCTGACATAGATTTAAATTGGGTTGGACATATTCATAGAATGAACAACCAAAATAAATTTTGAACATTTCCCCAAAATACTTCATATTGCTGTCTCTTTTTCAGTCAGCCTCCACTTTGATTTTGCCTATGTTACTTATATTATTTGTTTATCCAATATCTTAATCATTCATCACCCACATTTTAAGCCTATGAACAATAACAATAGTGAAGTTTTCATACTTAGCAAACACTTACTGTAGGCTGGGCATTGTGTTTTGTGTACAGCGGCCTCTAATGAGGTACTTTGCATTATTATCCACCTTGATGTGTAAGACAGCTAAGGCATAGGTAAATAACTGACCTAAATTCAAAAATTATTACATGTTAGAATGGAAACCAAGTTGTATAACTTTGGAGGCCACAACCTTTGTTGCTTCATCATAGCACCCACCTGATTCCTTGTGCCGTCCTAGAGCAGTTAGACACTGCAAATGTAGAAGACAAACTTCCTTCGTAAGTCTTCATTCTAGTTCAAATGACAGAAGTAATATTATTCATCAGATTAAGATCTGAACAACGTTTGCAACTGTCAAAATTTAAGAGATCTTCATAGAAAATAAATCACGGGCATTGATATAGACTGGGACCCATCGTGTGGTGGCAATTCTAGTCAGAACATTCCCCATCTCTTTGGACAATGGAAGAAGCACTGAAGTAAGTGGGTAGCATGGCAAAATGAGCCTGTGGTGGTGTTTTCCCTTTTGGAAAAGACGACAACATAGAGCCTCGGATCAACCAAGAAAAAAGCTCATAAAGGCAGATTCCAGTAGCTCAGAACAAGCATGTAGGACCCCCCTGACAAAACTATGGTGACATATCATCAGGTGAGCTTGTCTCTTTAAATCTGGTGACTAATCATTAACTCCACCTTCCTGTCAACTCAACAATAATGACAAGTGCTCAGTTTACTTGTCTGGAATAAAACAACCACCAAAATGTTTCTAGTGGAAGTGCTAGAAAAGTATGCATTATATACAAAGAAGAGAACTTATACATAGTGGGAGTTCAGTGAATAAATATTCCTGATTGATTACATAAAATGTAATAAGGAAGCACTACCATTTAGATAAATAAATATTTATGAAATGTGATAGGAAAAGATACATTTTTCTCCTTGTGGTAAAAAAGATGAATTAAGATTTTTGGAGAAAAAGGAAGATATAAATAATTGTGTAGCTTCTTAAAAACTTAGAAGTTTATTGAAATTCTTAGCTAATACTGGTACTTTTACAGAATTTTTATAATAGCTTCAAGTTCCAAAGAAGTGAGTGTGTATAATTGACAACCAGCTGTAATAATGAGAATGGTGAGAATTAGCTTTGTTGCCTTCACCCTGAGTGGGTGTCTACTAGCACTTGTAGGTTGCATGTTCTTCTTGCAGGCAGCATTGAGAGATTACATTAACTTGGTTATGGATCATCGTATATGGGTTGGTTCACTTTACTAAAATTTAATCTTGTTTCAACAAATCTATATCTGACTAAGTGTGCCATTTTCATGCCATATGGACTCAGCCAGAAGTTACAAGAGATTCCAGGTAGGTTGAGGGCCTCAACTCTAGCCATTACAAATCTAACCATTGGTGTTATTTAGAAGTATTGAATTAAATGATATATATGAAAATGTTCTTATACATTAATATGTAAATGTAAGAACTACAGTACTTTGAAAAATACAAGCAGGGGCCCCTGGATGGCTCAATCAGTTAAACATCCGACTCTTGATTTCAGCTCAGTGCAGAGTCTGCGTGGGATTCTGTCTCCCTCTCTCGCTACCCCTTCTCTGATTCTCTCTATCTCTCAAAATAAATAAATGAACTTTAAAAAAAAGAAAAATACAAAACAAGTGTCATTAAACATCTAGTCTTTACCACACACTCTGGGGTGTCTCACAAGGAATAAATCATTTCTTCCACGGATTCAGGAGTAAAGAAAGTCAATAGTGACAATAGTGGTTTATATGTGATAATTATCATAACAGAAAAAAAAATAGCTGATTTTCCTCATTTCTAGCTTCCCTCTAATTGTCAGTTTCTTTTCACATTTTTCTTCATAAGTTATGAATCTATCTGGTCCCATTCTTTCTGAGTTAACCCTTATCCTAGTCCCACTCTGCCACATATATTGAAATCATTATAGCTGAAGCTACTAATATTAATCTCAACTTCATGCAAGACAATTTTCACATCCATTTAACTGCTGGCTCCAGTCCCCATAGCCTATTTAATTACTAGTGCTATGTCCAGTTTTTTTTTTACTTGGTATGCAGGCAGGAAAATCATTTGTGTGTTCCTGGGAAATCAAATAGACACATCCCCAGGAAGTCTCATAAGGTGATAATCATTACATCAGTGACATTATCATTATCTAGAGCCCTTCATTGTTGAGGATAAGGTGGTGCAGCGCTAGGAGGATGACCCATTAACTAAAACTCAGTAGGATGGTGTGTAAAACTAAAAAGTCAATTAATTTATAATGAGAAATAATTACCCTGATACTCAGAAACGATTGCTTTCTCTCCCTATTGGCAATCCTACATAATCAGATCATCTGGGGGCTTGGAATCAGTACAGAAGGAACTACGTAAATCACAAGAATTGATGGCATCAGGCTAAGCCTGTTTGTTGCATTGTGTTTTACTGTTTTAGTCTGTCGACTAGACTTCCCTCTCCTTGGATCAACAGCTCATGCTTCTACCACTCTTTTTCTCCCAAGCTTCCAAGGTTGAACAATACCATTCTGATCATTTTTGTCCTGTACATGTAAATGACATCAAACAGATTTCAGTTTGAGTATCAGTTGCAAAGTGTGTCAGGAGAATTGGACGCTGAAGGTGAAGACATGTGAGGGAGGTCTGCCCCAGGTCATTGCACTTGGGTTTCTTTCTCAAGTGGGCATCAGAGTCCTATAGTTAAATAAAATTAAAAGAGTTCTTTTAAGATGTTTTATTTTTGCTTTCTTACTGATGCATAAAATGGTAGTGTATCTTACAATCCATGACCTCCTAAATTATCAAATACGATCAAGTCTGTTTTCAAGTAATATTCCATCTCTGTACATACCTTGGCTAGTTCAGGGCATCTGGGAACTGGAGTCAGCATCTTTTTTTTGAGATGGACAGATCTTCATTTAATTACTCCCCTGTGAAGGACGGTGGTAGGAGATCAGCCTTCTTATTCCAAAAAATGTAGAGGGTAAATTTAAGTGGCATTTTCAAATGCTACCCAACACCAGATGGAAAAAATTAAAGCTCTTTATTCCCAAGGTGGAATAAAGGCTCTTCTATTACCAAATAGTCAAGCGCATTACATGGTTTTCATGTAAAAAAATAGAGAAATCCATTTTTGTAAATGCAGAAAAGGAATAAGATTTCATTTATAAATTTGTAAAGAGGATTTCCTGTAAGAGTAGAGATTGGCAGCACCACCACTGGAAACATGAAACATTCAGGGCATCTTGCCTCTTCTCTGGTCTGGCAGGTGCTCCTGGGAAAGAAATGGCAGCTTTGGAGAAGCTGCAGCTGGGCATGTGTCTTGAGGTTCACACAGACTGCTCTCCTGGGGTGGCCTCCGGGAGGCCCATCCCCGGCTCACAGACACAGAGAGCAAGGCTGGCAGGGTGGCGTGTGGAGTTCCTGAGGGGCACAGCTGGGAGTGGGGGTACGCTTAGAATCTCGGTGCCCCTTGCTGGGGCCTTGTGGACCTGCTAGGACCCAGCAGTGTCTTTGCATCTCCGTGCTGTCCATGGCCTTCTGCCTGCACGTTCCTGTGTGATGGAGACAGTTGCAAATTGTCCAAAGCCGTTCCCATAGATCCCATTCCTGTGGTTTGATTTAATGTCAGATACCCAGATGTTAGTTCTGAATCAGAAGCAGATATGGTTACATACTTGGGTGGATTGGCTTACCTAATTAAGGATGTTAATTAAATGGTATTATTTTAAATGTATATCCTTATGTATTGAATTTCTTTTATATGCCACTCTCTCATGTAGAACAACATAGAAAATACTGTTACTGTGACTTAGGAATAAAAAGATGCCAAATTTTATACATACAGAAAAATTACATGCTATATATAATTGTATTATATATTATAACATAAAACATAACAATATAATATGCAGTAGTATATTAAAATTATATATAATTAGGGACATCTGGGTGGCTCAATCAGTTGAGCGTCCAACTTTAGCTGAGGTCATGATTTCACGGTTTTGTGAGTTCAAACCCCGCATCGGGCTCTGTGCTGAGAGCTCAGAGCCTGGAGCGTGCTTCGATTCTGTGTCTCTCCCTCTCTCTGCCCCTCCCCTGCTTGCACTCTGTCTCTCTCTCCCTCTCTCTAAAAAATGAATAAACATAAAAAATTTCCTTAATTATATATAATGTAACTATATATGATATGTAGTATAATTACATATCATTATATTTACACATAATTTTGTGTATAAGTGAAGTTTTTCAGATATACAGAATCATTCACCAAAGTTATATGTATAAATAAATAAAATGTGTTTAATATATAAAATAAAGTATATAATGTATATGTTATATTTTAACCATATAAATATGTGTGTAGAGTTACTATACATATATCTCTCTGGAGTTACTTCTGGGTATCGTAATAAGCAGAGATAATTTGAAGCCAAACAATGCTTGCTTATAATCTTTTGCCCTTAATTAGGTTAGGTTTGAAATAATTGACCAATTTGTTTTTGTTTTCTGTGAAAGTCGTCTTGTATTTTACTCTTCTAGAGGATTATGTAGAGAGAAATAAAGAAAGAAGAGGAGGGAAATGGGGTAGAGACTGAGCTACCACAGAAACCACATCACAGTATGACTGGTGCGTGTGTGGGGCTTTTGGGCTGGTCATACAGTTGGGCAGGTTCTTCACAAGGGCACAAGGGCAGCCAGACTGTGAGTCAAAGCTAAAATCAGTCCATGCTCCACTCAGAAGCCACATGCCCCGGCTCGTGTCTGCATTTATGAAGAAAAGGGCACCCTTTTCTCATTCCCACAAAAGCACCATATGGGCTACCTACGTCCAAGTGGTAGAAATATACTTTCCATCCAGGCAACACAGAGTCTAAATTATACCCACAGAAATTCAAGCTGTTGTGTTAATCCTTACCTTTCCCACCCACTCTCTTCTGAAATCCAGTGACACGTCAGTGCAAGATAGTTTCTTTGTTTAATTGTTTTTTTGTTTGTTTCTTGATTTTTTTTTCCATTTGAGTAGAAACTAGCGACATGAGGCATGATAGGCATTTGAACAGAGGAATTCCAAAGAAGAAGAGGTGAGAGGGGCTGAGAGCTGGCTTACCTACTTCCTTGGGGTCACTGAGTGTCCTAAGGGTCTGGATCAAGGCTACCTCTTTATTAAATACTCACTTTCTAAAGTTGATACATGTTGCATGATGAGTCAGCATTTGAGAAATAGCACGGTGATTAAAGCGTTCATAGAATCGCCTCAATTCAGATGTGCTATTGGGACCCAACTCAGGTCTGGAGCACATATGGCTAGTGACATTACGCTTATTTACATCAAGAGAACTTTTGGACCTTTTCTTTGGCCAACATAATGTCATGAGCCTTCCTCCACTGGAAGTGGAGCAAAGCTCATGAGTTAGATACCACAGGCCATTGACGAAGACCAGAGAGCCCCCAGCAGCTTCCTGTTTGGCTGCATATGCCTACGTTATTAGTGTATTTCAAATTTCTCAGCTTTCTTCTTTAATTTGATATAGTTTGAGCTTTGCCTAACCCTAAAAACTCCCTAAACTCTGCTCTCACCTAGACCACTGAGAGACAGACATACAGAATTGGAAGAGTTCTGTTGGAGAATCATTCATCTAAAAGCCACAACAGAGATTTATTGACACATGGCAAAATCTTGCCAGTACATTCTTCACTGTCCACCTCCCTCCTGAAGATAAAGACAGACTTTTAAAGATGAATAAGACTCATACTGGTAGTTCACGTGGAACTTCATGATACAGAACTCAATCTGTTTAAACTCAATGTGTTTGTAATGGTTTTATAATGCTTTTTTGTGTTTCTTCCCTTTCATGTCAGACATAGAGGAGAAAACAGCATTATTTTAAAGTATTTTTATATAAGGAGTGAGAAACTTCAAACTATATTTCTCTTTCTAAAGAGCTGTGAGACTATGGACAAATCAGTTTGTCTCTTTGGGCCTCTGTTCTCTTACTTATAAAATGAAACATTGAACTAGATCACATTTAAACTCATATCCAACCACAAATGTGCCACAAGGGTAATTTGGAACATAATGAGTTACTCATAGCTATTTCTGAATCAAAACATGAGACTATTTTATAAACTGTAGAACTACTCTTTAGAATCTCAGAAATTCTTTATTGAAAGGGAAAAGAGAAACAGAAGGAGAGTCAATAGGTACATTTAGATCTTCCTTCATCTAAGAAAGCCAGTCTCACCACCCAAAGAGAAAGAGGAATATTTTATCAGGACTCCAGTATAATTACAAAGGACCAGAGCTATATATAACCAGATCCAGGATTAGGACCTAGAAACCGAATTATTCAGAAGAGACTAGATGTTGTTTCCCAAACTCAACTTGACCCAGCTTGGGTCAGAATCCTCTCCTTAGGACAGCCAGCTATAATCAGATCACTGGGGTAATCTTGAACAGATATTTCAAAAGGCCCTTTATGAGTTCTCCAACATGAAACTACAATAGGAACAGATGAACTGGAATCTATCAACAGAAGTGCCTGCTTCCCACTCCTTCTAGCTCTAGTAGACCAAAGATGTGAGTATTTAAATGTATAACAAGAAATACTGCCCTCAGTTTTAATTCTTGGGTACACAAGAAAATCATCTATCTGTAAATTACTTTCTTCTCTGTATTGGTACAGTAATTAGAACCAAGGCAATGGGATATGCTGTATGTTCTTTCCCCCACGTCACAGTACCAGGCAGTAATGGAGGGCCAGCTGGGCCAGTCTGGTGCTGCAAGAGAGACGCTCTGAACTTCTTCAGGCAACTGACATTTATGGGAGCTGTGGTATGGCATCAATAATTCACGGAGCCTCATGACAAGTGGTGGCAAGCAGCTGTTCGGTAGACAGGGGCCTCATCACTTACTCATGTCGGAGACATTTTTACTGGTTCATTGCCTTACTTTAAAGCTTTTTTAATTGTAGGGATGCGACAGAAAGAATGCAGCAAGTAGCAATTAAATCAAGAGCACCACTCCGCATCCTAAGCGGGAAGGTGGATTACGTACTTCACGGAGGGGCTAATTGGCTTTTGAATCCCTAAGTGAATGTTTGGCCACCAAAACCTAATGTTTTAAATGACTCATTTATTTCTGTTCAGGATTTGCGTCTACGGTGAACTGAAAACTCTTACTACTACCTCAATTTATAAAGCCATGGACCTTTAGAATTGTGTGGTTCCTTAGAATGGATAAAGTCCTTACTCTGTATTTTACTTAAGAAATACATGTCTAAAGAACTAAAGCAAATGTCTGAAAATCACATAGCTGGTATTTAAAAGTGCTGAGACTAGAACTCAAGTTTGGTGAAGCTTACGCTTGCACCCCCCACCCCTGCCACTCACACGCACAGAATTAGATTAACTGTAATCCCTGGTCATACTCTCATGATCATCACTTACTAATCAACTTTTATTTAATAACAGTATAATAAGGGCCTGCAAATCCATCACCCTCCAAAAGAGCTGGGACTTAGCAATCATCTAGGAAACATAAGATTCCTTCCCATTCCATGCCCGCCCCACTGTGCACAGGCAACCATCAACCTGAATGGTGCATTTCATTGATGCCCTTTGTATGGTTTTCTTGAATGCAGATATAGTCATTAAACACATTTTTAGGTTGTTTATTTATAATTTATAAAAAGCACATCATGCTGTGTATAATTTAATATGATTGCATATACCACGGTGGTATTTTTACTCCTCCATTAAAAGTATTTTAGATTGTCTGTACGCTTTCCTTACATTGCCTCTAAGAATATCCTTGTGAATGTTTCTTGTTCTAAAGGCACAAGAGCTTCTCAGGGGTAAATGGCGAGAATTGCTAGGGAAGAGTCTACGTAAATGTTCAGCTTGGTGATCACAAATTGCGTCCCAAAGTGGTGGCATCAGTATACACTCCCAAGAGCAGTGTGTAAGACCTGTAGATAGCATCAGGCATCAGAGAGCTTTTCCTAGAAAGGGCTAAACAGTAAACATTTCAGGCTTTGCAGGCCACATGCAGTCTCTGTGGCCACTACTCATCTCTGCTACCATAGGTAAAAGTAGCCACATGGATGAATAACACTTGTTTTATCAGTCCTGAAATTTGAATTTCATAAATTCTTCATGTTACAAAATACTTTTTTGTTTACCCCACCATTCCAAAGTGTAAAAAATAATCCTCGGTTTGTGGATCATACAAAAATGGTGACAGGCTGGTGACATCTTCACATCTCTCTCCTTTCTCCCATTTCCTTCACTTTTTGGGAGAAGATTCAGCAGACAAAAATCATTGATAGGCTGTTGTATGTCATTTACCATTCCAAATACTAAGGATTCTGTTAGTGAATGAAATATATAATGATCAAATGGTGGAAGGTGTAAAGACAAATCAAGGGAAGTGAATATTGGTGACAGGAGGTAATGTTTTAGAAGAGTTAGAATGACATTTGAGCTGAGTTCTTATTTTTTTAATGTGTGTTTGTTTGTTTGTTTAGAGAGAGAGAGTGCACACAAGCAGGGGAGGAGCAGAGAGAGAGGGAGAAAGAGAATCACAAGCAGACTCCATGCTGTGAGTGCAGAGCCCAACCCGGGACTTGAACTCATGAACCAGGAGATCATGACCCGAGCCGAAGTCAAGTCTGATGCTCAACTGACTGAGTGACCCAGGAGCCCCAAGCCCTTATTTTTAGATGAGGGATCAGCACATTTCAAACCTGAAAGGAAACAGTTTCACTGAGAGAGAACAGAACTCTATACCCCTCCCTTGAGCTTCACATTGTATTTTTAATGCCATGCTGACCATCTCTTCTCAAAAATGCCATGAGCCCCTCTGACTCTCATTTGCTGATGTGAATGTACCATCCACTGCAATCCTGGGTTTCCCACCTGGGGGAAAGGCATCTCTGTTATTCTGTCATCCGAATGAAAACACTTTTCTTGTCTGTCCCCTCCCCTTTGACTACAAACCTCTGTTAAGTCAACAAGTACTTTTGTTGCTATTTCTCAGTATCTATTAGTTTGTTCAGACTGAGCAACTGAAGTCACAGGTTAATTCTCCCACGTTCTCACAGTTCTGAGGCTGAAAGTCCATGATCAAGGGGTCAGCAAGGTCAGATTCTTCTGAGACCTCTTTCCTTGGCTTGCAGATGGCCACCTTCCCTTTGTGTCCCCATGTGGTCTTGTCTCTGGATGAGCGCCTCCTGGTGTCTTCCTCTCTTCTCACAAGGACACTGTTGGAAGTGGATTAGAACCCACCTATATGATCTCAGTGTCCTTACTTATCTCTTGAAAGGCCCTCTCTCCACCTACAGGCACAGTCTGAGGCACTGGGAGTTAAGGCTTCATCAGTATATGAATTTTAAAGGTACACAATTTAGCCCACAGTGGTATCTTTCAATTTAATACCCCCTTTTCTCCATGTTTAATGTCATTTTCTATTGGTTTTCTATTTTTGGTTCACCCATCTTATGATCAGTTCTCCCCAAAGCTAGCAGAATAATCATGCAAAAATAAAAACTTGGCCACGTTTTATTCTGTTTAAATCCTTCATTGGTCCTCCAGCAACGATGAGAATAGGGTCCACCAACACATCAGTGCTTGAGGAACTGGACCCGTTTTCACGGCCCGGCCCCTCTCACCTGCACCAAGAGTAGACTACTTCCCTCTCTCGGCCTTTGCAAATTGTCTTTGCCTGAAGTCTCACCTCTGTTCTAATCAAGTTTTTTCTCATGATTACTTGATATAGTACAAAAAGCTCAATATTATCCTTTATTAAAACCACTAGCACACTGCCATTTTCAACATTGTCAAGGTTAACTGTTCTCCTCTGGGCCCTAGGAGCATCAGCGCAATACAGTACGTTTATTTCTGCCCTGAACTGTGAGTGCCAGGTGAGCACACTCTGTCTTGATTTAGTCTTGTGTCTTTAGGGCCTGCTCCTCTTAGTCACTTAGTAAATATTTGATATGTAAATGAGTGAATGAATGAATAAAAAAGATTAGTTAGAAGGAATATTTTGGTATATTATTTCAATGCTCTAGTGCCAATACCATAAAAGTAATCAATTATAGTTAAAAATAAATCATTAGGGGGCACCTGGGTGGTACAGTTGGTTAAGCGTCCAACTCTTGACTTCAGCTCAGGTCATGATCTCACGGTTCATGAGTTTGAGCCCTGCATTAGGCCCCGTGCTGACAGCAAAGAGCCTCCTTGGAATTCTCTCTCCCCCTCTCTCTCTCTGCCCGCATGTGCATGTTCTCTCTCAAAACAAACAAACAAACAAATAAATAAACCATTATGTTTTACTAAGCTAAAAATGACAATAAAATGGCGTATATGGTATAATTATGACAGTATATGTAGTATCAGATGTTGAAGACTAATAACCAGGATTTAGAAGAGGTGGTTTGAGGCGCCTGGGTGGCTCAGTTGGTTGAGCATCCCACTTTGGCTCAGGTTATGATCTCACAGTTCATGAGTTCAAGCCCTGCATTTCTCTGTGCTGACAGCTCAGAGCTTGGATCCTGCTTCAGAGTATGTGTCTCCCTCTCTCTCTGCCCCTCCCTTGCTGGTGCTCTGTTTATCGGTCCCAAAAATAAATAAACATTAAAAAATAATAATAAAAAAATGAAAATGGTGGTTCTTTGTTTACAGGTGGTGAACCTGTGTATAATTTATTTCCTTTTTCCTGCTTTCCTATATTTTTCATAAAGCCTTCATTCTATGAAATGTCCCATGACTCTCTACTCATTTTAATAAATTTACTGCCCTTTTCTCAACATTCTCAAATTGTTTTCTTCTTTACATTTCACTATTTTAAAAAAATCCAAAGTAGTATCTCAAACAAATTATCTGGACACACATCCACATTTCCATGGAAACAAAAATAAAACACCTAACAAGGTTTAGAGGATAAACTTGTCCAACCACTGTGAAATTTCTATCATGCCCTTTATGACTTCCCCAGGCCTTGGCCCTGAGGACAAATGAGCAGTCTCATCTTTGATCAAGGGTTACTTCAAGTTAAAATTATCTGCCGTTCTAGAGAAACTCTTCCAAACGGTCGCACCCTGCCGCTCTGAAGGTGACTCACCCCACCGTTCACATATTGGACAGCTGCAGGATGCAATGCAGAAGCTTGGGCACAAAGATTGAACCTCACTCAAAACATTACTTCCATTAAAGTGACATCATCCCGGGTGTCATCACTAAAATGTTTTCATTTTTCTGTGGCCGTCACAGAACAAATTTTGCCCTTGAGGCAACCTTGCCGGATAACTTTCACCGAAGAGAACTTCAGAAAGGAATGGACATTGTAATGTTCAGGAAAGGATATAATAATTATTATATGGTTTCTGGGAGCCTTCCCTCTGATTTTCTTCCATGTGCTGAGCCTCTCTGTGGCTAGATGATAGGGCTTCAGATATAGAAGGAATCTTGCAGGTCATCTGGTGTATACAGCCTCATTTACAAGTGAGGAGACTGAAGCCCAGAGAAGCCCAGGAACATGGTGAATATGCTGCTTCTCCTTCCTCTGAGAGGCCTTGGAAGTGGCCTGCACCACAAATGACCCGTCTCTGTTAATTCCAGTGATTCCATTTGTCCATAGGCTCTGTAGTCAGAACACCTGGGTCCATACTTCTTCCGCCACAACAGTGTGATCTTGGGATAATTGTTTAGTGTTTCAAAACATCTGCTTCCTCAGTAGAAAACTAGTCATTTTGAAGGACCTGTGGTGTAAAGTTGCATTAGGATTAAATGAGAAACTTGTTAGAAACTAAGTTCATAAATCATGCTGGTGTTCGCGGTCATCACTGTTGTCATTTATTCTACATGTAACTCCACTGTCTGAGCAAAGGCGTTCTGGAATATGGAGATTTAATAGCTTATGAAGGGGAGCCTGGGTGGCTCAGTCGGTTGAATGTCTGACTTCAGCTCTGGTCCTGATCTCACAGTTCATGGGTTTGAGCGCCATGTCAGGCTCTGTGCTGACAGCTCGGAGTGTGGGGCCTGCTTCAGATTCTGTGCCTCCCTTTTTCTCTACTGCTCCCCCTCTCATGCGCGCACGCACGTGCTCTCTCTCTCTCTCTCTCTCTCTCTCAAAAATAAACACTAAAAAATGTTTTAAGAGTTGATGAAGGCAGCAACTTTATCCCTTCTGCCTCAGACTGCTTGGTAAGTATCCAGCTTTGATATCCCTGTTTCTTAGGATTTTGAAGCCCGACAGAGAGGAGGACCTAAAACAACAGTCATTGACGCTGAGCGGGCGCTTCGTCTGGGACCGGTTCGCTCTTAAGTGTTTTTCATGCATTTTCCCATTTATTCCTCAAAACAACCTCATAAACTAAGCAGATGATCCCCGTTTTTACAATGAGATGTGGACACACGGGGATTAAATTACACAGGTTGAAGAATGACTTTATTACCACCTTCCAGTTGCTCCTCTGTCTCCAACGGTCATCAGTCAAGAGGAGTTGGCGCCCCCTGGTGTCCTGGCTCTGATCTTTGGCTCCCAGAGAGGACAGCGCTTTCCTGGTGGCAAGAGATAATTCTCATTAGTTATCGGCTGTAAAGTCACACACCTCTCACCACACACCCTAGTCAGCAAGGTTTCATAGAGCAAGAAGGTACCTTTGATGAGGGGGCTTGACTACCTAGTCATTGGACACACGGCAGGTATAATGATAGTAAGTGATATTACTGGGGCAAGGACATGCTTTGAAATGCTCTCTAGGGTGTTTTCTTTGCAGAGCCTTCCCTTCTCCGCCCCTTTTCTGTGGTTGCTGAGGCACTCAGGCAGGGATTGAAACCCAGTCTGCTGCCCCAGGGAAGGGAGAGGAGGTAGGCACTGGAAACGAATTATGACTCACTTTTAAGCTTCAAATTAGGCTTTTAGAAACTCTAAGCAAGAAAGCAATTTTAAAGGAAGAAATGACTTTTCTTGAACTTCTAAAGCTACACTGTATCACAGTCAAAGCAGATTGAAGTGTGCTTTTGAGTAAGAAAGAATATGGCTAAAACCAAGTTCATGCCCCACAACAAGTAGAAAAGAAACCCAACCCTCTCTGTGGATGGCGTGTGACAAAGAGAGAGGGAGGGGAGGAGAAAAGAAGGAAATAAATGTAGAAAGGAATGAGAAATAGCAGAAAGGAGACTGAGGTGGGAAGAGAGTGAGAGGCAGAAGATGAGAAACAGCAAGACCCTCCTCTCCCACCTTCTGCTTGGATGGGAATCCAGAGCATAGGGAGAATGGAGAGATTTCCACGTTGTTTGTGGGGAATGAAGAAAGGGAGACAGGTAGAATCTGAGAGAAGTTCCACATGAGTCTCTTGAAATAAAGAGATTATAAACACGCCCATAAATGTTCGCTCTTCTTAATGTCCCACTTTCTCTCCTCTCACAGCCAGTAAACTTTTTATGCATCCTCTTCTTCACTTTGTGACTCATGTCTTGATTTAGTGACCCCGATCTCTATTTACCATCTCTTAACCTTAGCATTCAAAGGATTCACCAATTTATGCATGCAATTGTATTGTTATGCCTTCTTTTCTCATCTCCAAAGAAGCATCGTTTTGGAAATGTCATACAGGTGTGGAGATAAATGTTACTCTCTCCGATGTGTGAGTCATACTTCTGAATTGAAAGAGTTTCAGGATTTTTATAGGGACACTTAAAAACGTCAGGTAGCTTGGAATACTCCCTGCTGATGTACATCATCTCGTTCGATGGAAGCAAATGACCTTCTAGAGAGGGTCTTCATCTTGCTTCCCATTATAACTCACAGCCTTACCTCATTTCTCAAAAGGCTCTTCCAATTACAGCCAGCACTTGATCATCTGAGCGCACAGCACTTAACCTGAACAACTCTTGTGGTGCTGTTACCTTTTGCCTTGATACCTGTCCCGAGACCCCCAGGAGTTGGAGTTCTGAGGACAGAGTAGGGAAAAAAGTGAGGATGGAATGCGGACATGCCGTGTGTGACTGTTAGAAACGTACACAATCTCATTGACCTCAGTCCCCTTTGAAGCCTCTACAGGTTAGGGTCCCCAAGCCTTGTCCTGGGCTTGTCTTGCTCTTTCTAAACATTTCTCCTCAGTTACCTCTTTAATTTCCACCGCACTGAATACAATCTATATACTACCACACAAACATCTACGTTTCCACCTATGACCTTTCTTCTATGCCTCAGATGCTTATATCTAATTATATATTTGATATAACCATTTAAGTGTCTCCTGGGCATCTCAAGTCTGACTTGTTAAAAATGGAACTTTTGATCACTCCACCAGCAAAAATGTGTTATTCTGTTTCCCTGTTTATCAAACCAGAAAGGCTGCTGGCACTCATCTACATGTTAGACTTCTCTCTGCCCCACGACCCATCCCCCCTTCCCCCCACCCCCGACCACCTGCCTTATCCAACCCATTAGTAATTTCTTTTTTATTTTTCTATCAAATGGATTACAAACTCATTCACCTAACTTCCATTGCCACCACCCTAGTTCTTGGTACTGTCCTCTTCATTCGGGGCTTTATTCAGGGCTGTACATTGCCTGTCTGCTTCTACCCTTATTGACTCTAACGTGTTCTCCAAATAACAGCCAGAGTGACCTTTGAAAAACTGACATTGGAACCTCTCCATGCTTCCTGTCATACTTTGTGCCTTTCCTAGGGTCTCGCACCCTGCACAGAAGGTCCTCAGCCTGACCCCACCTGCTTCCTTGACCCCCGTCTGTTTCCTGAACCCACCAAGTTCTTTCTCACCTTAGAACCTTTGCACCGCTTGCTCCCTCTGCCGGGAACTTTCCCCTGTTCCACCCTTACCCCTGGTTCCCCCATCCTCCAGCACCACCTCCCTCTTCTTTTAGGGCCAGTTTAAATATCCATTGAGCCAAGTTTGCCCCTCTTTATCCTAAGGGGTTCCTTTCTGTTATTGTTTAACACTGTTACCTGGTTATTTCCTTCAAATCACCAGTCCCATTGAGTTTTTATTTAATTTTTTTTCTATTTGTTCTCTGTCACAGTCTCTGAAGGTCAAGGCCAGGTCTGTTTTATTCACCATGAACAACTCCATGTCTGGAGTAAGTGGGCATGTTTATTGAATGAAGCAATGGGTGAACGAAGGAACTTTGGTGATGCCCACTGATACCATGAGAATTAGATAAGAAACACCTTAGGCCCATCTCACACAGGCACCTTTCTCAGGTTTAAATCCCCTCTTTTGGATTTCCCAACCCCCATAACCCATATTCCTTCGTAAGCAGCTGGGGCTGTCTCAGCAAAAGTGGGGACTTCACATTTTCCAATCTGACTTTCATTGGCAATTCGGAAATATTTGTCCAGGGGATCTAATCCGCTGATTATTACTTCTGCTTTGCTAGGCACCTATGTCTTGCTTCAGTCAGTAACACCGTGTTGTCCCATGGTGAGAGTTGATCTGGAATAAGAATACCCAGGGCTCATAATATAATAATACTCAGTCCTCAACACTTCCAGCAACAGTAGATCAAGCAAATACCAGAGTTGCTGGGGCCTCCCTAGGATTGTCCTGAGGTGAGAGGCAGTACAGGAAACTACTTACATCGTGGAATGGGAGAGAGGAGTTCTAAGGATCATTAACTGTATCAACACTGGACGCAAAAGGCATGAGGCATTCCAGACCCCTGTGGGGTGACTGGGGTCGCGTAAGAGCCTGGCCCCCTCTGGCCAGCACTACATATACAGCACACCCTTTCCTTCCAGTGTCCCCATGTGTAGACCTCGCCAACATCGACACCCAAGTCCCAGGCTGTGAGCTTGTTAAGAATATCAACTATCTTTTTCCTCCAGTTACCCCCGTGCTGGATGAAACTGTCTATACATAAGGCAAGGTTGTAAAGACTCCACTGCATCCCCCTTTTACCCAGCATACCGAATAAGCACAGCGTATAAAGGTGATTGGTAGCTATAACAAAGGACCACCAAATGGATGGATGGCTTAAAGCAGAACTTAATTTTCTTCTAGTCTTGGAGGCTATAGATCTGATATAAAGTGGCCACAGGGTCATATGCTCCCTGCAGGCTCTAGAGAGACCCTGTCTAATCTCTTCCATCTTCTGGCGGTTGCAATACTTGGTGTTCCTTGGCTTGTGGTTATGTTACTCCAGTGTCTGTTTCATTGTCACACAGTGTTATGTCTGTGTGTCCACATGTCCTTTTTTATGAGGACACTGGATTTGGACCCATCCTGATCCAGTCTGACCTCATCTAAATTGGATTACACCTGCAAAGACCCTATTTTCAAATAAGGTCGCATTTACAGGTTTTGGGTGGACACAGATTTTGCAAGACTTTTCAGCTCAGTCCTGTAGGTTCAGCTGGTTTCATAGATGTCAGATAACACCTTGCTAGTGTTTTTCAGGGTTTTGTATTTAAAAACAACTTTGTACTCACAACAGTAGGTAAAAATAACTCAACTGGAGAATTTAAGTATACCTGTACCAAAAATTGCAGATGTCTATCAAAGTCTATACTTAAATTACTGTTCTTTCCTCATGCAGGAAGCAGGAAGGGCCCCTGGGCTTGGGTGGGTTACATCCTCCCCTGTCAGCCTCCACTGACTTGTTCCATTACTTGATCACTCCTCGGGAGCTGTCATCTCTCAGTTTTAATCCCATAGTCTTAAAAATCCCTCTAAAGCTAGTGTCTTTCTTCCTTCATTCTGCTGTCTCACTTGTCACTTTTGCCGAGGGGTCAGTAACCTTTTCCTGTAAAGGGCCACAGAGTAAATACGTTTCGTTTTGTGGGCCACATGGCATCTGTCACAACTGTGTGACTCTGTCTTCTTGGTGCAGAAAAGCCAGAGGCAAAGTGTAAGCAAATCAGCGTGGCTGTGGTCCAGGAAAACTCCATTTATGGATGAGGACATGTGAATTTTATGTAAATTCCATGCACCATGAAAGCGTCTTCTTCTTTTGATTTTCCCGCCCATTTGAAACTGTAATAGCATTTCTACCTTGAGGACTTTACAAAGAGGAGGCAGGCTCATCTCTGCCACATCTGGTTTCTGCTCACCAGGTGGTCTGCCCACCTTCACTTCACCTTTTATAGATAGATCACATTCTACATGATTAAAATGTTTCAGGTCTCCTTTTCTCCTCAATTTTTGTCCTTTTCCTTTCTTTTTCCTTCTTTTCTTCCTTCCTCCCTTCTTCCCTTCCTTTCTTCTGCTTACTCTCTCTTTCACTTCCGCCTCCCAGTGATTACTATGTCTCCAAAATAAATACCCACTGCCTCTAAATTATATTTGATAATTGCACATTAATTATTTTAATCATATCCTATTTTCTAAAAATTGAGGGGTAATGATAAAGGTCATGTCAATATTCATGAGATAGTCACTCTCTTATCCAAGATAAAAAAAAATAGTCTTTGAACTCTCTACATAAAATTAATGCAAATTGTAATAATCCCTTGGTTAGTGTTAGAAGCGTGTGTGTTCTCTGCGGGGTGATCCGCCTCCAGACATACCCCAAAACGAGAATGCCGTGTGAGGTCCTGGGTGCCCGTAACCCGGCTTCTACAAGTTGCCAGCAACAGCCAGTTCTGTTTCGTCTCGCTCCTGCCTGCCACGGATTACTTTGAAACAAGTCCTAGACATCAGTGATATTTTAGCCTGTATCTATTAAAGATGATGGTTCTTTTTTAAAAAGCATGTCCACAATCACATTATCACAGCTAAAAACCAATCATAATTTCTTCATATCTTTAAATATCCAATATTCAGTTTCCCAGATTGTTTCATAACTGGGCAACCTTCATTTTGTGGGTCCCAGAATATGAATTAACTTTATCATGCCTACTATTATTTCATTAGTTCAATACACATTTATTGAGCATTTGGGTACCTCCACCAACTATTCTGGTAGAAGGATTAAGCAATGACAGTGATGCCCACATTGTCCCCCACGACGTAACCAAGTGGTGGCTACAAAAAATATGTTACAAATATGATATGCAATGCATATGAAATGCAAACCCACTGGTAAACTTAGATTTGTAGGGAACCAGATGGAGATGGATGGCCATCTAACTTGAAATTGCTGTGGTCCCGGGGGTTGGTCAGTGGGCAGTATTTTCTGCCAAGTGCTTAACATCTGAACCCTAATGGACTAAGAGCTAGGGCAAGTGGCTGAGTTTTGGGATTGGGGCAGAATTTGCTTCATTGAAAGTCAACCTAGGATTTAGGAAGCTTCACAGAAAATCATTTTTAAAAAGTGAAATCACCTTATACATTTGCACTTCTGTTGAAATGAAAGTGAGAACACCAGTTTTACTCCCTTTGAATATGTTAACTCTGGTATTTTAAGTGTTTCTTTCCCTAAAAAATTATTTCTAGCTAATTATGCTTACCAAGGAGCTTCATCTGTCAGACTGTCTTGCTAATGTTCCTCACAATGTGGTCTGCTTCAGTGAATAGAAACTGACTTAATGGGGAAAATTAAATACTTAGAGCAGTTGATTATTTGGGGATTTTCTTTCAAGGTGATAAATGTTATCTGTATCATCAAAAAAATTGGAGCGGGTGCGCCTGGGTGGCTCAGTTGGTTAAGCATCTGACTCTTGGTTTTGGCTCAGGTCATGATCTCATGGTTTCATGAGTTCAAGCCCTACTTTGGGCCCCGTGCTGACAGCATGGAGTCTGCTTGGGATTCTCTCTCTCCCTCTCTCTCTGCCCTTCCCCACTCACACTATCTCTGTCCCTCTCAAAAATTAATGAATAAACTTAAAAGAAAAAAAATTAAGCCTGGTGCCTGGGTTGGAAGAAGGGAGGAATAGCCACAAATCCTCTAATGGGAAGTTGCTTACACCATAGCCCTTGTGCCCCTAAGAGATAAACTGCTAGGATATGTTTGATCTCCCAGAATTTCGGGGAGCAGACAATGATGGGAGCTTGGGCCAACATGAAAGGAAGGGCCATACAGTGAGAGTCAGTTCTGTTAATAACAAATCAAACTGTCATTTCCAATTGTACGTTTTCTGCTGTATCAAAGCTTATCAGAAACTTCAGGAAGAATGTCATTTCTCAAGGTAGCCTGTCACAAGTTAGGTTTAAACTCAGTGCTAACAGAAAATAGCACAATCCTAGAGAATATTAAAGTGTTCCATGCTTTAAAGGACTTGGTGTAGGTTATAAGTGGATTTATGACTTATATACTAAGTCTTACGACTTGGATTATTCTCACAGTTGCCTGAAAATTAACAGATACTTTTTCAGGTTGTACTGTAATTACTTATTTTGTGTACCTCCTCCCCTAGCTCTTTGGTGGCTTTAATGGACGTCACCCATTTCATGTGCCCAGGTCTAGAACAGTGCTTGGAATAAAGCAAAGTGTCCATAAACGAAAGCTCCTTTCCTTCTGACATTCTTATCATGGAAGGGGGTATCCACATCCTTAGCAAAGGCTGCTTTCTCTCTTACTCTACAACCTGGAAAGAAGTGGTGATGGCTTTCGGATGCTCATTGCACATTAGGTATATTTTTATATCGTGTTTTTAAAAATCATTGCAGTTTCACATCCTGTAAATATGGCAAGTACAATACCAGCACTCTGTAATTTCAGATATCACTTTGATTTCTTCACCTGTAAACACTTTCTAAATGCTTAATACTTTTTGAAGCTTAATATTGTAGAGCTCTCTAGTGTGACTTAAAACCCCACAAACTATCTTTCAAATGGGTACTTTACAGGAATCACCAATGATCGGGATAGAGGTTTGTTGGAAACTAAATGAAGAAAGCGGAATAAGGCATATAATTAGCACAGTATGCATTGAACTTTTGCACACTGCTAAGAATTTGAGATGCGGCAGTAAAAGAGGTATCAAAAAATTCTCCAGCAGAGTGGACTTTATGGGCTTTGAGGAAGGTCAGGGAGGGGGGTAGGCAGACAACACAAAATAAGCATCACAAGTAAGTAAATTATGTGCTATGTTGGAAGGCCACACGTGCTCTGGGACAACAAACGGAGAAGGTAAGGGGCAGTGCGGGTTGTAAGTTTGAAGAAGGCAAGCAGAAAGGGCCTCAGTGAGATGCCATTTGAGTCGAGACTAAACAGAAGTGGAAGAGGCAGTCCTCAGATCAGAGGGAGATGCCTTGTAGTCACAAGAGACAGCCAGGCCCCGAGACAGGGCCACCTGTCAGGGCCCCGCAACAGGTAGACCAGAGTGGGAAGACCATTGTGGGAGAGTATTATTTGAATTGATTTTTTTAAACCTAGAATGTACAATATGTTTCAAGATTTTTTTTTAAATAACAGGAGGTGTTATTTTTAAAAGTCCACAGGAATGGTCAATCACTGATCCTGGGTGACATGCATTCAGTCCCAAGTTAGAATTGAGATCAAAATCTAACTTCTGTTATAAGCGACAAGAACCAAAGAGTAGAGTTCTCTTGCCACATGGGGCAGAAAACTCCTTGTTGCCACAGAGATGAACTCCTGACGGTCAAATACATGCACCACCTCTCTACCGAGTGTGAGAGAAAAGGGAAGGGAAGATTAGCTTGTCTACGTATTGACATAAATGCAGTCAGTAACTCTGGCCGTATTGGAAAAGAATTTTAACATCCCTACAGTGGACAAAAGCATTCACAAATATCCTTCTTGCCAGAAAATAGCTAATGCCTTCTTAGTAAAAAGACACAAAGAAGCTCCAAATTGTTCTTCAGGTGGGTGAGAATGATCCACCATTATTTATACATGTTCACGGCACTCGATTTGTCATCCATCTTTGGGCTGGAATTGTGAGCATGAAAATAATCAACACTTTCCACCACCTGCAGAACATCATCTGTACTTTTAGCTCATTTTCTCTGTGCTTCCTACCAAGACTCCATCTGCTTTACATACCTGATTTCACTACACGTGATTAAAGCTGCGTACAGAGCTAGCATCTTGAATGGCTCCAACCCCCACAGCCCGCCATGATGCAAAGGCTCCTATGTCATTAGAGACCAAGCTACGGAGATGCTTGGAATGCTCGCACTGTATGTACCGGGGCAGCAAAATGTGAAACCAAATTTCTAATCATTTAAATTATGTCGGCAGGATTGTACTTACTGAGAAAATCTTCTGAGCAAAATAATGATCTGGAAAGGCAGCTGGGATTTTCAAACAGATCCTCTTACAAGTGACTAAAAAAGGAAAAAAGGAAAGAAAAAACCTGTATTCCAACCTAATATATTCCAACCTAACATTATGCTGTCTTTCTGTCTGAACAATTTACAGACAATTCTGTAAAAATTAATACTTTAAGCAACTACAAGCAGTTCACTATTTAAGAAATTATTTTGTGACTTAGGAAAGCACACACAGCTCATGTAAAAATCACTGATATTTCCTAGATTATTACTTCTGTAAGTCTGACTCCTCCTCTAAAGTTTACCTGAAATAAGGTATACCTTAATCATTTGTTTCCATGTGAAATAGTTCTAGCTCCTATCCAACACCCAGATTAAGAAGTATAACACCAAATATAAAGTTAAATTAAGCCCATATATATCGCTAATTTTATTCACCCTGGCTTGTCCATGATCTTAGAGGAAAAGCTTTCAGCTTTTCACCATTGAAGATGATGTTAGCTGTAGGTATGTTATATGGCGTTGAAGAAATGCTTTTAAAATACGAGTTGATCTTTTATCTCCATAGGTTTTCAACACCTACCTGTGACTATGCATTAGATCTTCCAAACCATGCACAATTGTTATGGTTCTGGAGTCTTACATTTGACTATTCCAGACCCTTCAATTTCCAATGGATCTAAAACCCACCTATGAAATCCATTTTGTCTCCAAAGTATTTGATCTGAACTGTAAGAAGAATGAAATTGGCCTTACCTTATCCTTCATATGGCCAATCACTATTTAACCTTTATGATTCACTGGCAATGCCATGTATGCTTAGTCATTTCACAGCCTTCTAAGTCTGGGTCATGTGGAGTTTCTGTAGGGACTCATAGTGCCCTGTGCACATCTCTGCTTTAGCACTTGTCTGTGATTTGTAAATCCAGACTTGCTGTTCTCTCTCCATCAATGGACTACAAGCTTGCTGAGGGCAGGAATTCAAGTCTTTGTCCTTCTTGTATCCCCAGAACCTAACAGTGATGAAAGTGGTCAGGAGCTCAATAAATAGATGTGTGCATTATCAAATTACGTTACTGTTTTGTGACATTTTTCTAGTTTAATAGGTTAGATATCATTGTCATTTAAGAAGTCTATTCCCCCTGCCTTCTGAAAATTGGTGGGTTACTATGGGGAAGACAGTAAAATTTTTGATGTGTCACCAACCATGTCACCACTGGGTCAAAGGGATGAAGAGTGAAAAGAGCCCTAAATCCAGATTCAGGAAACAAGTATCCATCACTGTGCCACCAAGTCTTCCTAGTCATTTGGGCAAGTCACTTATCACTCCTGAGACTTGGCTTCTTAATCTCTAATAGAAGATAGTCACAATGGGTGTTCTCTAAGATGTTTATATTGATGTTATTTGAGATTCAAAATTTATCACATGAGAACATGGCTTCCATCAAATATTAGGCTTCCTGCCTTGGATATGTGTTCCTATAAGGCTGTAAATTGTTTTATGTTTATTTATTTTTGAGAGAGAGAGAGAGAGAGAGAGAGAGAGAGAGAGGGAAAGAGAGAGAGCGAGCGAGCATGAGCAAGGGAGAGAGTGGGAGACAGAATCCAAAGCAGGCTCCAGGCTCCGAGCTGTCAGCACAGAGCCTGATGTGGGGCTTGAACTCACGAGCTGTGAGATTATGACCTGAGCTGAGGTTGGACACTTAACCAACTGAGCCACCCAGGTGCCCCAAGGTTGCGAATTTTAAGTTTTGTGAAAGCAATTCTTTTCTAGTGGTATAGCATTTAATTGGAGATCCCTGCTCATATCTTGCTCATAGTTAAGGTTCAACCATTGATTGATGGAATCAGGGTAAGAGACATTAAGACTTCTATGCCCAAAGAAAGCCACAGATAAAGTTACTGGAATGCAGCTTATTAGGGAAGAAATTTCAGGATATACAAAATCGGGCCCACTAGTTTTATCCAGCAGGCCAAGGTTACATGAAATATTAAAATCTTGGGTGATGCGTATACAATAGTTCAGTTCCCATTGTGTTACCCTAAGAGTCAGAAACCCAGTCATTCCTGAACAGCTTCTAAGGAATTTGGTTGGTTGTTGGGTGCTGGAGTCCATCTCCAGCAGGTCCAGGGGTCCCTGAAAGGATGGATGGTGTCAGCAAGAGAGAGATGAGAGAGCCGCACGTTTCTTTCTTGGTCACCAGGCAGACATCTCTGTTCAGTCCGCTTTGGTGTCTTTATTGGTTAAGCAATAACATGACATCAGAAAATAGAAATTGTTTACAGTTTCTAACTCTTAGTGACAAGGTGTTTCAGTTATCAAAGGTGTACAGAGACAAGGTTTACAGAAGTATTTTTGTAGAACCATCCCAATTTATTCTTGGCATTAGTCCCCAAGGTCAAGAAAGTAACAAACCCATCTTATTTTGTATGGGTTGGGTTTTGGCCAATAATTATGACTTTGTTTTTAATTAACATGTTATAACCAAATCATGTAATGCACTTAGAGTAAGGTCAAGTAAATTTTACAATTAAGAGAATAACAAGATGTTTTTAGTAACAAACAGGATAATATACATATTATTTAAGTTAGTAATGCTAAAACTAAAACATAGGTTAAATTGTATCTAGATAGGCTGGGAGTTATTTTATTTAGCTCATAAATGATAAGAGAAAGAATGCTTGTTAACAAGTTGCTAGAGAAAGCCCTTTCCTTGAAGTAAGCATAATGGGGGCCCTGTGTGTTGACCTTGCACCTGGGTTTCTAGTTTCTTATCCATCCTCATAGCTGAAGTCAGTACAAGGGAGAGTATTTGAACTTCAATAGCAAAAATATATGCAGCAACTGATGTCCAGTCCTTGTCTGTTTCTTATCTCTAAGTTAGGCTCTATTTCTCTGGGCCAGAGTTAATCGTAATTCTTGTGTTTTTAGCCCCCCTTATGTTTTGGGTCTGCAAGGCTCATTAGAAGAGTCTTTTGGCAAACATCTGCAGCACTTTGATCTAAAATCTCTTATGCAGGGGCAGGAATATGCCTTTTCTTATGGGGTAACTGTGTGGGTAATATCGGTCTGATTTGGAACATTGTGAGGCCTAATTAATAGCAACAGGCTTAATCTTACATGAGCAGCAGGAGCAGAAGGAGATGCCAGTTTCCGTCACTCGTGGCAGGAGCCATGCAACATCTGCCATTTCCTTACTGGGACCCTGTCATCCAGCAAGGCCCATATGGCTCCCAGCACTTGGTTTGTTGGTTATGCCCCTCTAATAAGTTTTATGTACCATTTTAAATTTAAGTAGTCTACAATATTTTCTTTTTTTTAAAGATTATTTCAGAGTTCAAATGAATAAAGGTGAAAAAAAAAAGCTCTCAGATTCACAAACGAGTCTTCAACCAGTACAGTTATATTGTTTGAAAATCAAAAACACTCAGATATATATGCAAATAGATAGGACACACAAACTTTTGTTTTCTACTGGATTCAGCTCCAGTTGGGCTTTTGTTAAAATATGCCCTATAACGTGACCTTCAGATTATATATGAATAGCATAGGAAAGAGTCAAAAACAGCCATGTATATGATAAAGGAATTGGTTCTTTCCTGGAGGGAGTTCTTTGCTTTTTTTCCACTGGACATTTCCTGGCTTTATCAGTTCCTGGTCAGAACTCCAGCCCTACAAACACCCGAGTCCTCCTGAAGTGAATTACTTGAGAATTACAGATGGGATCAGGACGTGGGGTCACTGGTATAGATAGCAAAGGGACTTTTCTAATGCATTCATGTCAATATAACTCAGCGGGGTAATCTTGAAGACCCTGTTTACTGCCAGAGCGAGGGACTTGTTTCCACAAAATGCTCTAAATGTCTCCCAGTATTTGAAAAATAGTATTAAATTATCTGTGTTGGAAACATTGTACAGTGTGACCGTTTTTAAAAATACGATTGCGTGATGAGACAGATGGAAGCTCTCAGCCATCACGGAAGGCGCTTTTGTAACACACTAATCCGAAGAGATATTTGAAATACACTAGTTTATCAGTTGCTTCTTCATAAAAATGAAACAGTGGCAGAAATTTAGAATTTGCCATACATGGTGGTTTCTATTTGCATTACACACATACCTGATAATACAGATTGTATACAGCTGTATATAAACACATTACAAATACAGGAACAATATTCTTAGTTTTCCACTTACGATGCCAGCAAAGGAAACTCTATGCAATATAACTTTCTTCTAGATGGTGGATATCTGCAAAATTGTAAATATCCATTTGTCACTTAAGATTTAATGGCTCCAAAGGAGCCATTGCAATGTGTAATAGGCAAGCATTAAAAAATAATTTGCAAGATGCATCAACAGTAATTGCTTCATGCCATTAAAATGGAGTTTACAGATTTCCTTTTATAATGCCATGACAATGTAAAAAATTTTAAATCTTTATCTATCTACACACACACACACACACACACACACACACACACACACACACACACGTTCTTCAAGCCTTCCTAAGTATAATTTTATGGAAATAAAGAATAGTATGTCAGAGAAGAAGTTTAAGCATGCCACAATAACTTGCTCCAAACCTTCCTTCCCCAAGGGCTTTCCATTTCACCCCATCCCCATTACACTTCAAACTTTAATTCCTGCTATTCTTTCCTTCCTCACTCACTGGCCTCCTTGTTTACCTGAACACCACCAGATATATTCCAGAACTAGAACATTTTCATTTTCACTTCCTCCACCTGGAGTACTTTTACTCATTCATGCGACTTGTTGGATCAGGATCTTATTGATTCAGATGTCATGTGATGAGAGGTGTTATGGTGTCCTTGGTCTTTAAAGATGCAGTCAGACAAAGAAAGACAAATACCATCTGATTATATGTGAAACCATTTATATGTGGAATATAAAAAACAAAAGAAATAGACAAAACAGAAACAGACTCACAGATTTCGGAAACAAACTTGGTAACTATATGGGTTGGGGTCCGGGGATGGGCAAAATAATTAAAGGGAATTAAGAGCTACAAACTTCCAGTTATAAAATAAGTAAATCATGGGGATATAATGTGCAGCATAGGGAATATAGTTGATAATATTGTAATTACTCAGTACGGTGACAGATGGTAACTGGACTTGCCGCGGGGATCATTTCACAAAGTATAAAAATATCGAGTCTCTGTAATATATACCTGAAACAAATAGGATATTGTATATACTTTCGCTTGAAGTGTTTAAAACTGCAGTCTACACACAGCCTATTTTTCCATTCTCTGCTATAGTTCTTCTCACCATTATCAATTGCTAACTATATATAATATTTTCATTATTTGTTTATATTCTGTTTTTTCCCCACTAGAATGCAAGAACATAAATGCAAAAATTTAGAATTTTTTTTCCTCTGTGGGTTTACTAGTGCCTAGATCTCTATCTGTCGTGTAGTGGATACTCAGTACTGTTTGTCGAATGAGTGAATGGACTATAAAGCAGTTATAAAGAAGGTGGTGCCCGGAGGATTGGTACAGAAATGTCTGTGCTCAAATGGGTATAGGGTTTAGGGCCAAGCAGTCATTAAGACCAAAATGTTAGCGACTCATCAATATTAACATATTGGTTAATGTTTTTAAAGTTATTGACAGAGACCGTAATGGGTGACCATTTTATTTTACTTGCCTAATTGATGTTTGCCTTTATGCACATCATTTTGTGTCAATTAAAAAGGGGCTTATGATACTTTTAACAAGGGTCAGAGTAGAATGCTGTTTCACTATGAGTTAAAGAATGAAAGTCATGGAATATTGGAATGTTGCCATAGGACAAAGACAGGGTCCTGGAAAGGATTTTTTTTTTTTTTTTTAGGTAAATAGTGAGTAGTGTCAAACATTTGAGAACTCTATACTAGAGGCTGATTTTAACAGAAAAGAGATTAAGTTCACCTTATTTAATTAATGGATCTTTACTTAGGTGAAGTTAAATGTGAAGGTCTGAATATAAATGACAATCAGTTTGCGGTCAGAATCACATCAGAAAGAGACAGAACTACTAAAACACATTGTTGTTGCTGTATCAGAGCAGCTGAAGGAAGACAGTTCTGATCAGGCCAGAGGTGAATGTGGAAAACCGTTATCCTAGCCTATGGAAAACGTGTTCCTACACGGCGCCGTACTTGAACTTGTTTTAGCTGGCTTAAGGAGAGCAAGGTGGAAAGGGTTCTAATACAGAGGCATGTTGCAACCGACAAGGGAAAGGACAGTTTAGAAGGAAGTGGCTGGTCCAGGGTCTCCGAGGAAGGTCAGAGCCAGAACTTGAACCAAAGCGATTTAAGAAGTTCCTAGATCAAGTTATTTGTATTCTATTTATGTTTTCTGAATTCATTTTATTCAAATGAACGTATTGTCAAGGTCTGTTATGTGCTGACTACTCTTCTAGGCACTGTGCATACAGCCTTGAAAACAGCCCCTGCCTACTCCCCTTCTAACGTGGGCGGACACATGTAACGAAAATGCACACTAAGTCTGAGAGGGATAAATACTACAGAGAAAACAAAGCCGGACAAGGAGATAGGAAGCAGCTGTGGGGGAGGAGGAGCGCAGCAAAGGCGAAATTGGCCTTGGGGCAGACATCAGACATGGGGGCGGGGGGGGGGGCTGCTGCTGTCTAAGGAAAGAGCAAGAGCACAGGCCCCAAGGGGGGGCTGCCTGGCAGGTTTGGGGGTGCGAGGAGCTCGGTGTGACTGGAGCCAGGTGAGCAAGGGGGAGGTTAGGAGGGCAGGAGGTAATGCGCAAGGCAGGTGGAGCCGGATGGCGAGGGCCTGTTGTACCCAAGATTTCTTTATCGCCCCCAGAAACCAGAGACCGCCAGGGAGGCCGAGGCACGCAGGCAAAAGCAAAGGGCTTTATTGGGAATTTAGGCTC
>NC_043701.1:7765331-7769514 GCF_006229205.1 Suricata suricatta | reverse complement strand
AGTGTTTAAGTTTGTTGGTTTGAAATAAAAACAGAAACTTATGTTCTATCTGAATCTGCCAAAAGTCAAATAGGTTCTTATGATCTCTGCTCCAATTTTTAACAAGTGTATGTTAAAAGGATGGTTAATTTGGTCTGTTTTATAGTTTTCATGGGTAATTGTTAAAATAGTTTTAAAGATTCTTGGTAACTTAAAACGTTAAGGTTTTACTTGATGATAAACTAAAACTGAATTCATTGGCTAACAAAATAAGAACCAAAGCACAATCCACAATGAGTGATGGATCTATTGGTGTAGGATGAGGTCTGTAGATGCTTGGGCTTTTGACTTATGGCAAAACAATGGGGGATATTTGAAACTGTTAAAAACCTGCTTTGTACTTAATTAGTTCATAAATTTACCATCTAAGACAAGTTCTGGTATAAACATCTTTCAGTTGGTTGCTAAGTCCTCAATTGGAGACTAAAGATTTAGTCTGATTAAAAAAAAAAAAGCGACCCTATAGGCAGGAAATTGAGGATATGTAAGAAAGATATAAGAAATAAAAATGCATTTTTGTTGAGGGTAAAAGAAAGTAATTTTGTCCTAAATGAGATTGGTTGTTTGAAAAGAAATGGCTTCGGGACAAAGTTTAAGGGAAAGGAAAATTATAGAAGGTTTGTGAAAGGAAATCATTAAAAAGGAATTTTATGTGTGAGGTTGAGATAAATGAAATTTTAAGGGTATACTGGTATAGGGTTAAAATTCTGATTTTCTCTCTGTTCAAAAGACAAGTTCCCCCCCACCTTTGATCTACTCTTAATAAGATTATGTAAATGAAGGGTTTCTCTTTTGTCAAGAAGGCCAAAGTTTTAGGTGTTATCTTTATCAGGTCTTTGATCGCTTAGTTAAAACTTCTCTGAGGTTAAAAAAGTTAGGTTTTGCTGTAAGATCCCAAAGGCAAATGAGGTCTTTTATTGCCACTTTGGTTAAATAAATGGAGTTTTCAGATTTGTGATAATTTGTAATTCTATTTAGGATGTGCCTTATTATTTCCTAAGTGCTGGGAGCCCCAACGGCCTTGCTGGATGACAGGGTCACAGTGGGGAGGTGGTGGATGTGGCGCGGCTCCTGCCACGGGGGCGGAGGCTAGCGTCTCCTTCTGTTAACTCATTGCTCATGTAAAACTCAGCCTGTTGCTATTGATTAGGCCTCACAATGTTCCAAATCAGACCGATATTCCCCAGAATCCACATGGGAGGAAGCATATTCCCACCTCTATGGGGAAGAAATTAAACAGGGCACTGCAGATGTTTGTCGGAAGGGCTCTTCTGTTGAGCTTCACAAGCCTGAGATATGGAAATGAAGGAGGTTGGGGAACACAGGGATGATGTTTGCCCTGGCCTGGAGATGGAGGGCCTAACTTGGGAAGTAGAGAGGGGCAGGGGCCAGGAACAAGTTACTGCGCATGCATATGCTGGTTTGGTGCCCACTGTGAGGATAGCTAAGAGTAGTTACAACTTAAATGCATATGCAAAGGCCGGCTGGTCTAGGGGCGCCTATGGCGCTTACACCTTCAACATCAAAGAACAAGGTTGACAAAAGGTTTAGTTGCTAACCATCACGAGTGTGTTCTTCCTCTCATGAGCCAAATAGAATGCCTCCTAGCCCTGTCTGTGACTGAATATTAGCATCATTGTTGTAGAGTGTGTTTGCTGTCTTGCTTCTCACTAAAGGCATCTTGCTATCTTCTTAGTTGTAAGATTTACTACCGGTTCAGACAAATGTGTTTGCTATCTGCTTTTCACTGAGGATATCCTGTTATCCTATGATGTGTAAGTTGCCTCATTGTAATTAGAGTAGTTTTAAAGAAATGCTTCCGTAAAACCTGTTTCTGCACCCTTTTCAAAGCACCTTTATCACTGAGAATTATTTGTAAAAGTTCCACCTTTTGATGTGATAAGTCTTTAAATAAAGGCCCAAGACCTGGCTAGGGAGGAGATACCGGAGTTAAGAAGGAGTTAGATGAAGATAAAAAAAGATACAGGATACAGGAGAGAGAAGAAATAAAATAAGAATGCCAGGCTGGACCAATTAAGAAACTGCGCTGCATGAGTGTCTCCTTTCAGGGAGCCCTGGACCCACCGGAGTGGGCCTCTGGCACCTAAGGTTTTAACAAATTTCCCAGTATTCAAATGGTAGAGAAATCTTTTGACCAATTAGGCCCTTTCATTTAGGATGCCAAGTTACTTAAAAAGCACTGTTGTGCAATGCCAAACCTTAGGTTGTGTAGCCTGGATAAATGCTGCAACTGCTCAAATATATGTGCAGTCCCTAAAGTTTTAATGTTTTGGTATAAGATCATTACTTAACACCTTTAGTAATCAAAATGTTAAAGTGTCACTAAATTTCTTTGTTAAAGTGCATCACAATGAACTCTTGTCAGATCTTTAGCAATGTCCATTTCTGAAATTTGTCAAAGAACGTGTTCTTCCTCAAGAAAAGTTATAATAAGGAGTTTTGGGACAAATGCAGTATTTGACATCTTTGAAATTAGTACTAAAATGGGTAGAAATTTCCAGAGCTAGAAGCTGCATTCAAGCTAAACAAGAATTAGGAACATAGGATTAAGTGAACTGATAAAAAAATTATGGCTTTGTAACTCTTTTTGGAAACATTGTTGTTCCTTTAATGTTTGCTTATCCAAATTAAGAAAAACTTCTTAAGATATCTATGATATACAGAAATGTCATAAAGTATTTGTTTGTAATCCAGAGCATTCATCTTCTCTCTACTTAAACCATCTGAAATTCAGAAACTCACAGTGACTATTCTCTTTCATGGCAATTACAGTTGTTTGCATAAGTTCAATAAGAATCTGTTCGTTTTATAGTAGGACACCATTGGAAATTCTGGTTATTTTACCAAGGCTTTGACTGGGATGTCCTGTTTGAGAGTCAGGCATAGGCTCAGATATGACCTGACAGCTTTAAGGAACTAAGGTTGACTCTATGGAAGGTGGAGCCATAAAGCCTCATGGAAATGTTGGCTGCATACCTTGCTCACAGAGTTCCAGCAGCCTCCCCAGGTGAGTAAAGAAGGTCACTTCCTGGCAGGTGCAGGGACTTCCGCAGATGTTGGGGACCTCGGGAAGAGGAGTTTGCCCAATTTAACAGGTATTGCAGGCCTGTCTGATGGAAAGTGTTTGGCTTGGCTTCTGGCCCAGAGCAGCTACTAAGGTCAACCTGGAGATTCCTTATTAAAGGACCCAGCAAAGCAAGCCTTATAGAGTTCCCATGATCAATCTTTATTCTTGCTGAGCTTATGTAAATAATTAGGCCAGGGTTGTTCAGAATGGACTCATTCCACCAATGCATTAGTCTTGATTTGGCTATCTCTGATAATGGAGGTTTTTTAGAGAGAAAAACTATGTTTCAGCAATGCACTACTGTAAATGTTATTCTAGTTCTAAGTTTCTTTAAATATTTGTTGTTGGATCTCAGGCTTGTTAGTCTGTGAGGATGATATTTTAAATGGGGGTCATGCCTTTCCAAAAGACTTAAAGGTGGACTGCACAGATATACAACTAAACAAAAAGTTCAGCCCCTATTAAAGTCTCAGGAATCACTCTGGAGTTAAGTAGGCCGACTCAGAAGAACCCTCATCCTGGTGAGATGACCCAGATCCAGTCGATCAGCTTAAAGTGACCCTCAAAGACTCTGACTCCTGAGATGAGATCTCCAGCCCTGCTCCAGCCACACCCCGGAAGCTGGCTGGTCTAGCACGGCAGAAGCCTGAGGAATCATCGGTCCAGTAAAATAAACTGTCTTGTCTCTTTGCTATCGGACTGGCAAATGTTGCCCCAGAAAACTGGGGAAACAGCAAAAGTTCCTGATAGGAAGTTCTGTTGGTATTAATTGCCTCTGATCTGGGCAGGGGATTTCAACACGGCAAAAGGTAAGGGGAGCCTACGCCTCTACCACCAGACTCTAATGGGGGGTCTCAAGGGGCCACTAGATGGCCCACCAATTTGGCTAAGGTTAGTAATGTAGAAAGAACCATGGAGGTGTATTGCACTTTTACGCCCAAGGATTCTAAGAAATGAGGAAACAAATTGGCTGTCATCCTTACTTTTGTAAACCAGACAGCGCCAGATATTAGAAACCCTAAAAGAGACCCTTACCAAATTAACCATGGAGACTGG
>NC_043701.1:7763706-7765231 GCF_006229205.1 Suricata suricatta | reverse complement strand
AAGGTTCCATCTTCTGGCCATCCAATGTTGAAGGTCAGCCATTTGTTCCTGCAAAAAAAAAAAAAAAAAGATCTAGGGGTTTGAAGTAGACTGTCCCATGTCCTAGTCAGTCAGAGTCACAATCAAAATTACACTTAGACACACAGCAAACAGATAATTACACTTCGCCTTTGTCCCGTTGAGGACTCACACTTTGCCTCTCTCCCTCGGAGGACTTAGACAAACAGTTGCACAGCAAACAGATGCACAGAGAGGTATACGCAAGAGTCTCCAACAGAAACAAAACCCTGCTGCTGCCACCAGCAGGATTCCTAACAGATGAACAAGAGGCAAACACTTTGCCTCCCTCCTGAGGAGGACTTATACAAACAAAGCACCCAGAGAAACATACCACACCATAAACACAAAGAGACAAACACAAGTTGGCTCTATGGCTAAGCCAAGGGCACCCAGCTTTCCCTTGTGCCGCCGGTGCACGACCTGTTCCAGAGAGCCACCAGAATCCTGGCAAGAGGAGACTTACTTACTCCAGCCCCAGTTTCCCCCTGCCAGCAGGCCGTTTTGACACCGGAGCCACGGAACCTGCCCTCACCCGTGTATACTCTGGAGTCCGTCCGACAAGAGGAGACCTGCCCCAGTCTTCCCCTGTACCTAAAGGGGTCACACTGCTGCCACCAGTGGGGACCCCCTGGACCAAGGGAGTCAAATTCCAATTGCCTCCCTTGGCCCCCTGGGCTTCAACAAACCCCGGAGGCTGAATCCCTCTCCGGTCCTGTGGGTCCAAGACGTCTCCTGGCACCCACGGTCCCGAGCTTCCACGGCGCGTCCGCCTCGCTCCTTTGGGACCCCACAAACCAAACTGATCAGTCAGACAACCGATGGTCCCAAAGGACCCAGATGGTCTGAAGACCCAGACAGACAGACAGACACACACAGAAGGACAAGAAATGAGTGCATTCACCAACCAGCGATTAGGCCCAACGTGTTGGGGTCCCAGGAGCTCTGAAGGGGGGATTCCCGGCCAACACACCATTATGTTGTACCCAAGATTTCTTTATTGCCCCCAGAAACCAGAGACCTCCAGGGAGGCCGAGGCACACAGGCAAAAGCAAAGGGCTTTATTCCGAATTTAGGCTCGCCGGGGCCTAAACTCGGGCTGACAGACTTTACCGGCGTGGTGGATCCATGCTGAGAGCGAGCGAGCCCAGAACAAAGGCGGGGCAGGACTTTTATGAGCTTGGGAAGGGGGAGTGACAGGAGATTGTGACACAGGTACAGAGACCCAATCATACTGGTACAACAGTATTGGCAGCAGCTCTAACCATACACACTGTTCAGAGCGTTCGTTACTTTTGGCGGGACCCAATTACACCATTTAGGGTATCTTTGAAATTAACCAATTACAGAGCGAGTTCAGGGTCTTGTTTGGTGACTGTAGGGTTAACTTTAACACTAGGTAACAGGGGCTTATCTAAAGTTCCCATCTGCAGGCCTTACCCTTAGGAATGTGGGGAGAGGTAGCTGG
>NC_043701.1:7634641-7763606 GCF_006229205.1 Suricata suricatta | reverse complement strand
GACCCAATTACAACATTTAGGGTATCTTTGAAATTAACCAATTACAGAGCGAGTTCAGGGTCTTGTTTGGTGACTATGGGGTTAACTTTAACACTAGGTAACAGGGGCTTATCTAAAGTTCCCATCTGCAGGCCTTACCCTTAGGAATGTGGGGTGAGGTAGCTGGGCTTTCCTGATTAGATACTCCCGGGCAATGTATGACTGCCAAATGGCCAAATGGTTCCAAAGAGACTGACCTTAGACCTTTTAGCTTAGAGGGGGAAACAAAGCCAGTCATGGTGTCTATTAGGTTCAGACTCATTTTCTTACAGGCCTTTGGCTGTTTTAACAACTTGTCTTCTACTCTGAGCAAAACCCCATGCCAGGTGAGGGCTTTGAGCAGAGTATCCGAGTTTTACTACTTTTGTAAAGGCTTGGCTGCTGTGTGGAGGGTAGGTGTGAGGGTGCAAGCGTCGAAATGGGGGGCGATTGGAAGGGATGGTGTGGTGTGTGAGTTGGCCAGAATCGCGGTGGGGAGGTGGAGGTCAGGTGCGCCCGTATCCCAAGTGGAGAAGGTAGAGCCTAGAGCTGACAGGATCCACTGAGGGGTTGGATGATGCATTAGAAGAAAGAGGGGATATGATGGGGACTCCGAGGCTTCTGTCCCGAGCACCTGAAAGAATAGAGTTGTCATTTTCTGAAATAAGGAAAACTGCATGAAGGAGAAGGTCAGAAAGTCTCTTAATCTCTGCTGCTGTTCCCTTGTAATTTATAATTTATTTGTTGAGAAAACTAGACTGCACAATCTGTAGAGTTTCACACTGGAGGGATTTTGCGGACCCTTCCCATGGATCTCATTTAACATAGTCCCCTTCCCTGTGTTTCCCAGAAGCTGGCGGTCAGGACTGTAGGTGAGATTCAGGTTTGAGGTTTGCCGACGCTGCTTCCCAGGCAGGGTTGTGTGCTCCCACCAGAAGGCACCTCTCCTCTGGTTGTGCGTGTTGTTTGTTACCAGCCGGAGCAACCACTGCTTCGATCCTTCTTGTCAGAAGTTCCCAAGTGATGGTCCTCTGGTTCCGTCAGTTAGTCTTCATTTATGAGCTGAAATATGTCCATAAAGAGAACATCTAGTGATGTTGCAGATGATACAGGTAAGGTAGACTAGATGCCTGCATCTTTGTCCTTATTTCCTAAGATTCAAAATAATGAGTTAGTTACCTGCCATTTTCCACAACTGAACATCTCCTTTGATTGTAATGAACCTGGAATTAAACACACCTGATGTATTTTATGCCCTTACAGGAGATTCTTAGTGATGAGAAAATCCTCCTTCTCTGTTCCTGGGGGGGGGGGGGGTTGAGCAGCCCTCCGTTTCCAGTAGCTTGTTTGTTTCTATGTGACATTATGTTCCAGGCTTATCTTGTACATTTCCAGCCCTGGAATCAGTCACTTCACCCGGCAGCCCAGTTTTCTCTTAATGAAAAACCCTATTGAGTGATGACCATCTCATGCCACAGGTTGTCCTTGTTTGGGGCCTTTTCCAGCAGTCAGAGTTGAAACATAGGTCTACACTTTAAAAAAAAAATTGTGGGCTCACAAGATGCTTCTAATTCAAATTCAAGAGTATATCGGGTTATATTTTAACCTCACCAATCTTCTGCTTGCTTCTCCTTTTCACACATTGAAATGTTCAGGGTCCGAAACATAAGGGAATTACTCATTTCTAGTGTTGCCCAGAGTAGAGAGCCTTTCAACAACAGAGGATACAGAGTCCAATTTTACTTGAAAGGTCAGGGTGAAAAGAACATTAAAATGGACAAGATGAGGGTGCATCTGATTAGAGAAAAGAGCATCTACAAAGATTGCGAGGCTTGAGAGAGCCCAGTTCATTTCAGAAAGAGCAGATGCTGTATCAGAGGCGGAAGGGTTAGAGTCAGGAAGGGGGTGGAGTCAATGGGCCGCACGGTCACTGCTGTGGGTGTTAGTGTCAGCCAGACACACAGGCTGTTTTCTTGTGTCTCCAGGAGGTACCTTGCATTTATGTTTAATAAGAAATATTTTGGGGTACCTGATGGCTCAGTTGGTTGACTGTCTGACTTCAGCTCAAGTCATGATCTCACAGTTGATGAGTTCGAGCCCCACATCTGGCTTGCTGCTGTCAGCACAGAGCCCACCTCGGTTCCTCTGTCCCCCTCTCTCTCTGCCTCTCCCCTGCTCATGCTCGTGCTCTTTCTCTCTCAGAAATGAATAAACATTAAAAAAAAAACATTTCTTTCTACTTTGTCTATATAAGCAGGACTTCTAGGATAGAATTTTAAGGATTGCTGTCTTCAACTCTACATCGATTCAGAGAAAAGTGGAGCTCAATTACTTTCTGCCATTGGAAGAAGCATTTGCATACTAATGACCCATTGTCATGGTCTTTTTCTCCCCACAGAGGACAAAGTGTGGACCATCGTGTCACACGATTTGCAGATGCAGACCACGGTGGTGGGCTACAGCCCAGAAAAATACTCGGTGACCCAGCTCGTCTACAGCGCCTCCATGGACCAGATCAACGCTGTCACCAGCAGCGCCGAGCATTGTGAGCAGTACGTCTCCTACTTCTGCAAGATGTCGAGGTTGTTGAACACCCCAGGTAGGCCGGGATGGAGTGATATTTTTAATTACTGTCTCAGCTGGTGCTTGGAATTAGCTAAACAATCCAACAGGTGTGCCTTATTCTCTTACCGCTCAGTCCCCAAAGTGCAGGCCGCTGTGAGCAAAGTAAACCATCACGTGGCTTGTTTTCTGGAGAATGAAACTAAGAAAGTACGATTTTAAGGGAGAAAGTGCTGTTGTTTTCAACGTACAGGATTTTCCCATTTTATGCGCATCTATCCGTTTATGAGTGTTTCTGGTGCTTAATTATCAGTTGTCGCTTCGGGCAAAAGTGTATCAAGAGCCTCTTGTGAACTTTCAAGTAATACCCTGTGAGTTCTTCAGTTGTCTTTAACGAAAAACTGAAAGCATTCTGAAGGCTGCCCGAGGTAAATAGCGTGGAGCAGCGCGTTAGAATTAGAGCCCTGTGTTGTCTGCAGTCATTTATCCATTTGTCTCAAGAAGTTCGACCTAATTTTTAGGTGTGTGATGGCTTACTTTTAGTGATGCTGCACAATGTGTGTGTGTGTGTGTGTGTGTGTGTGTGTGTGTGTGTGTGTGCGCGCGCGTGTGTGCGCGCGCATGCACGCGTGTTAAGGGTATAAAAAATAGTTTCCAAAGGATGCACTAGAAATAGAGATCCATATGCTTTGGGGTTCTTGGCAGCAAATTCAAGATGTTGACAGAAAACTAAATCCCTCATTCTCTAGTATAACAGAGCAGAAATAAAGCATGTGCTCTGAGTCAGAGAAACAAATGTTCACACTTTTCAGCCTTGGCGCTCTTCACATATGTGACTTTGTGGAGTTAATTGAACTCTTGAGCCTCAGTTCCCAGTGTCTTTTTCATTCAAATAGGCATCATAATGCCTATTGCAGGTGAGTGAGAATTCAATAAGGTTGTGTAGTAAACGCGCACTGTAGGGTTCGATTCACTTAAGGACTTCATAAATAGCAAATAGTGTATTGATCATTTTTAATAGTAAGCATTAGAAGTGGCATCATGCTACATCACAGACCCATGGGCTCTTTAATGCCCTGAATTGGTGTTGGATTAGAGGCAGTATTGTGTGGATAGCTTACAAAGAAGAGTAATAATAAAACATTATACAGTATTTTAAAGATTTGCGTGTATTTTATGTGCAAATCCTTGTGCTGAAATCATAAACAAGTGTAACTTGAAGAATCTGACAGTAAAATCTAGGGGCACCTGGGTGGCTCAGGTGATTAAGCATCCGACTCTTTCTTTTGGCTCAGGTCATGATCTCATAGTTTGTGAGTTCGAGCCCCACAACTGGGGCTTGGGAGCCTGCTTGGGATTCTCTCTCTCTCTCTCTCTCTCTCTCTCTCTCTCTCTCTTTCTACCCCTCCCCCACTTTCTCTCTCCCTCTCTCTCTTTCTCTCTGTCTCTGTCTCTCTCAAAATAAATACAAATTAACTTTAAAAGTAAAATCTTTTTAAAAAGTACATTGTGGACATGATTGGTTCAGTGAGTGCTTCTGCTGTTTGAAGAAAGATGACTGTGGCAGGGGTGTTGAGGTGGTGCTCAGAGGCAGAAAGATAGTTGGAGGACATTGAAGGAGGATAAGCAAAAGACGAGTTTCTAGTCTGTTTTTAAGCACTACTTCAGTTACCTTTCTAATCAACTCAACACAGTAAGTGAAAATCTAAAGTTGCTAATCTGCACAATAGCAGACTATTTTCTTGTGATTCCAGACATTGTGTTTCCAGACATTTGTCGATGATTATTGTACTTAATAGATGATGCTCTGAAAATAAGTTTATCATATTCTGCTTGTCTTTGAAGGTATACATGTATATATGCGTATATAACATATATACATAATTTATATATCTAAAACATACAAATGTACATATACATATATAATTTTCACTCACAAAAGATTAGTAGTTGATAAATGTTTGCTGATTGGAATGAAATGAAAATATGTAATTATCTAATTTTAACTGTTAACTCATCCTGCCTTTGGGCAGTTGGTTTAAACACGTGTGTGCCTCAGAATTCTCGGGTTTGTCAAAATGCTGATTCATTGGCCGAACTCTCATTCAATAGAACTTGGTTGGGACCTATGAATGTTTGCTTTCAAAACACCTCCAAGGGCCGTTCTGTGAACCATACACTAAGAAACCCCATCTTTAATTGGAAGCATGAAGGTCTCTCATGTTAAAGGTTTCAGTTCTCCATGGTGGAGAAGATTAAAGGAAGTATTGGAAATTGTCTGGCCAGATACAAGAAAAAGGCACACATTTCCTGCTCCTTCAGCTACACTAAACTGGTGCTGTAGTATTTTTTAATCCTTTTCATAGACCAATCTCTAAATGTTATACAGTGAATTTCAGCCCACCCTTCTTTTTTTTAATGTTTTATTTATTTTTGAGAGAGGGAGACAGTGCAAGCACAGAGGGACTCAAAGGGAGACACAATCCTAAAACAGGCTCCAGGCTCTGAACTAGCTGGCAGCACAGAGCCCGACAAGGGCTTGAACTCATAAACCAGGGATCATGACCTGAGCCAAAGTCGGATGCTTAACCGACTGAGCCACCCAGGTGCCCCATTTCAGCCCACCCTCTGAGTCATTATTCATACTCCCAATTTCTGTTTTCCAGGCTGGCTAATCTGTAGAACAGATGAAGTGAGGAAAGGGAGTAGGTGGGGTAGCAAGTGTTCCCGTAGAATCGTATTCTATATATGTCCAAATAAGAAAGAACACAATTTAATAAAAATCTTTAATTTGCTGTTTTAAGGAGCTAATGTTTGCTGTAATTGGGTTTTCCCCCCTCCTTTCTGGTAACATTCAATTTTAAATATCCATTTACTCGTTCTTAACTAAGACTGAATTATATTGGAACTTCTGTAGTAGTACTTGTGACATCTGTTTGAATACAAAGTATATTCATTATAGTCATGGCAATTAAAATGAATATCAAATGAGTTTGTAATAGCTATGTACTTAAAATGTTATTCTTTATTTTAAGAGCCTTACCCTCAAGAGTTCATTTGGGGCTCTATAGTTTCTAATGATACTTATGATAAAGAGTTGATTTTGTATGCATATGGACCTCATTTTTATTTTGATAAATGTTTGGTTGTACCATACCATTAGCTAACAAATGTAGAATAACTCGTGATTGGTTTCTTGCAACTTTACAAGGGTAGTAATATATTTCTTGCAATGTTATCTCTTCTCTTTTAACTACAAAATTTAAAAATGGAATCAATTTTACAGTAATGATTTTGCCATTTTTATGGTCATCTCTATTATTGCCATGTAACTATTAATTCAGTTGTCCTTAATCAGCTTTATAAAAGACATAGAAACAAGACAAATAAAGTTATTTTAGTCCATAGATGAGCCTGTTTGGAGTGAGGCATACCAATTTGGGAATGAACAAATTCTACCTAAACAAAGAAAACCGGTAATGGGCATCAAAAACCAAAAGTATATTAACATGTTTTATACTTATATCCCCAGAACTGCAAATGTAGTAAGATCCGAACTTGTGAAAGGCTAAAATTATTAAGCCACGAAATCTACTTCTGAAATAAATACCTTAAGAACCGAATTTTTTAAGCTAGATACCAAGAGAAAGTTTCATTGCATCCCACTAGAGAAATGTTTTACTCAACAATCCTAATACGTTTAGGTAAAATATTTCCTGATATTTGGACAAAGACCTATTAGCCTACTTTTAAAATTCTTATTTTCATATCTTATATGTACTATAATCCTATATTTATTTCACAAAACATTATACTTTCTAATTAAGAATGGTTTGGGTGAGGTATCTTCCTTACATCTATAAAGATTTATTTAATTGTAGAGGTATAAAGTTGATATGATTCCTATTTCTTTGACTATACTTAGTATTGTTTTCTTTGGTTTCCAGTGTTTCATTTCTTTTAATTTCTGAATGTAGTCTTATTCTATTCTCATAAGTCATAATTTCTTTCAATGAAAGAAGCAATATAAATTATCCATGCTTTTGGATAGTTTACTATTAGATTTTGTGTCTATTGGAAAGGAATTATGTTCACAATTTTTGCCTATATAGTAAGCTGTGTAAAATTCAATATGCTTTGATGATACTAGACTGTGATTTAGTGGCATCCAAAGGACAAGAAAACATGACTCTGGTATTATAACTTATAACCTATTTTTAGAAGAAATTTCTAAACTTTGGTGAAGTTATTAAGAAAGTGAAGTTTTCAAGTCGGTGCTATGCATTATAACCATGATGTTTAACTCTTGAAACAATGTAGATAAAAACATTGCTTGGTTGTCACTAAAGATTAACATTTTCATTATGTCTAATCAGTATATTAATCCAAAGATTAATCATTTATCTAAGTAATTATTGTCTTAAATAATTGTACTAAAACTGAAGGGTTTAATTAGATTGGACAAGCAAGTAATGTAGACATAACTAAAAGGTAAAAGTAGAGGATTACATCTAGTAATATTCCACATCCAGGCAACTAGACTGTCCACAGAAGACACTGTGATTAAGAGGGACAGAATGGTCACAGAGAAAACAGTTGCAGGCTCTTTCAACAGTATGGCTAGGACTTGATAAAAGCCTCTGCTGAAATAACGGATAAGAGCATCAATCAGTCCACAGACATTATTGTTTCTTGCGTATCAGGAGTTATGACATACAAGCTGGCTTATGAGTTAACTAAGAAAAAAAATGGCAGGGAGACTTCTAGGTCAGAGATGTCAGAATGTGCGGTGATTCTAAGATGGAGGTCAAGGGACACGTAGTTGGAAAGAAATGAGAATGTCTGGAGTAGAGACGTTGAGAGTGAGAGATATATAGAGAGAAATATGAAGGAGAGTCACTGCATGACCTTAAGGATTCCACTCAGAGGGCCAAGGGAATGGTGTTAAGTGGGGTATTCCAGCTGTTACATGGAGAAAAGCATGGAGGGGGGCCAGGTCTGCGAGAAGACAGCCTCCTGCACAGTGCCACTTGAGTAGGGACGAGACCAGATGTCTGAGAGGCTCCCTGGGCATTAAGAGGGAAGACTTTCTGTAAAGTGTAGGTGGTAGAATCAGTGTGAGTCATAATTGCTTATCTGTGGAGTCACTTTAGGATAACTTTAGGAGTAATCTTCCTCTGTACCCAGGAGTGACAATACAGTGGATGACTATGAGTAGTTGTAATGTCTTTATAAGATGACTCAGAGAGGTCATGGAAAGAACTAGGAAAGAACATTGTAGGATGGAAAACACGAATTTGAAAAAGTCCTTAAAGGAAGGGATGCAGCTAACCAATAGGACTCCAAAGTTATGGTCACAGCAGTTGGAAGAAAGTCAAATTAGGAAATTCCAGTAACGGGGAAGCTAAGGCAAAGGAGTGTTTAACAATATGCAGACAAGTAAAAACAAGTGAACAAAAATAAGAAAATTGAGATGTGGGCACTGGTGAGACATCACACAGAGGAAGCCAGGCCTTGGCTTTTGCTTTTCAGAAGCCACTGGAGTGTCATGTTGGTGGAGTCAGGTGGGTAGAGCCACTGAAAAATGAATAAAAAAGGGAACAACAAATGAAGGTTTTCAAGAAGTTTCATGGTAAGAAGGGATGGCCAAATACAGAATTGCTGTTTAATCAGAAGACAGACCAAAGCAAGGGTTTAGGAATTTTTTATATTTTTTTAAATGAGGGAGTTATTAGTAACTTTACACATGGAGGAGGCAGCGGAGCAGATGAGGCTGAAGATGTAAGACAGAGAAGGAATGTAATAGGCCCCAGGAAAGAAAAGGGAATATGGAATCTGCCTTGGCAAAAAAAAAAAAAAAAAAAGAGCACCTGCTCTGAGAAGGGAGATAAAGGAAAGAGTAGAGATTTTCATTACATTCTATTGACCCATACCTTTCTTGACTTTTTATCTCCTTTACCTCTCAGAGTTATGTGGGAGATTTTATTATCTCCACTTTGCAAAATAGGACTCAGAGAGGTGAATAAACTCACTAAAAGTCATTATAGCTAGAAGTGAAAAAGCAGAGTTCAAATGCAAATCTGGCTTCTTACAAGCCTTGCCTACTGACTCACTGAGGAGAGCACAACACGTGGAAAGGTCAGTGCCTTCCCACCAGCGTGAGTTCAGAGCCAACCCCAGCTCGATCTGTATCCTTCCCATCTCTTCGTCACTTCAGCCACCATGAAAGACCAGTTTCCGTCTTGCCATTGACTTTGTCCATCTATGATTAGAAATGCTCTTGGCTCTATGATTAGAAATGCTCTTTGCCAAGTGACCTTTGGTCAAGTCCAATATTTCTGATTAATAAATTAATCTTAAGATCAGATTTATTGAGGATAGCTTGACCTGTGCTAAAAGAGTACTGCATTTCAAGGTGCAAATTTTTTGAGCTTTGAGGTGTGACTTTGAAGAACATTGACCTTCTAGAACTTGATGAAGGCTTTTTATTCCTGCCATTTTATTATGTGAGTGCCTGTGAGTACCTTCATTTTTTTTAATGACTAAAATAGGAATAAAGGAGATGCTGAAGTAATCCTATATTATGCTATAGAATTTGGAAACTGTCCTTTCATATACTTTAATCACATTTTTTGTTTGTGTATCATCTTTAAAATTATCTATTTCAATGACATCATAAAATGAAGATAAACCTAATTGATTACATCGTGTAAATTATGTAGAAAAATATCTCTCCTCAATAGGATGCTGAAAAAGTAGAGTGTTTTACTATAAAAAAAATATCTTAGAAATATCTAGAGTTTTATTAAGACACATTCAACAAACATTTGTTGAATACAGAATACTCTTCTAGATGCTTTGAGAATGCAAGGAGAGCAAAGAATAGTTTTTAAATAGCATTTCCCTGAAAATACAGACAGAAACCTTTTTATAATGAAAATAAAGTCATTTCGTATATGACATAAATACTGAAGGGATTTTACTGCTACATCTTGGATAAAAGATTGAATAAATTTAGAATTCATGACAATTTCTAAAATCATTGCTATGTGCATTTTGTACTGAAAAGAAGATAGCGAGTTATTTGGTGAAGCTTAGGAACAAGAGGAGATAGGAGTTTTGAGTTCCATGGCCCAGTGTACAGTCCAGGTTCTACCAGAAAAATAAAACCAGTAAAAATATGTATGTTTAGAAATTTAATGCAAGGCATTGGCTTACACGGTAGTGGAACCTGGCATGGCAAGACCAAAATTGGGGCACACTCTCAAGAAAGGCAGACAGGAACTCAGAAGAATGAGAAGGAAGCTGCTACCTATGGGTAGAATTTCTTTTTCAAGGAAAACTAAGTCTTTTCATCCTTTCAGCTGATGGAATCCGATCCATCCAGCTTATGTGGCAGCATCTCTCTTACTTAAAGTCAATGGATAATGGACTTTACCAACATCTACAAAATACCTCCCTAGCAGCACCTTGATTAGTGTTTGTTTGAATAACTGGGCACTGTAGCCAGGCTAAGTTTGCCCATTAAACTGATCATCACAGTCAGTAGAGATTATTTTGTTAAAGGAGCAACTGACAAATCCATCTCTAGAGTAGCAATGATTTATTCCTCAATTGTGCAACACGTAACTCTGTCAGATGGGGAAGATGGACCTCTTCGAAGTGTTGGAGGACCTTTCCTTCGCCTATCTCTCCATTTATGATGAGGGGACATGTGAACCTGGTGTCAGGTTGCCAAATAAGATATTTTATATGGTTTAAGAAGTGGTGGTTTGAACAGATCAAGTAGATGAACTTAACTCAGAAAGAGATGTCAAAAACAAAGATTTTCCTTTTCTCTTTGTTGTTTCAAAGAAAATTTTTTTTGTTACATATTTTAACCAGGATAGTATGTGTCCACCAGGGGTCTGGGAGTATTGACTCATTGTTCACTCAGAGCTCTGCCTAAAGGAAAGCATCTCCATTGATCCAAATAAGCCCACCGTATATCCCTAATGTTAGGAAAGCTGTTAGAAGGGCCCCCTCACTCCATCCACATCACTTGGCAGTGTTTTTCTGTTTTACTCTTATGGTTGAATCAAACCCCGTCACCATGCAAACTAAAAGTAATGGTACAGAAACTCAGAGAAAGTTGAAAGAACTCATTATTTTTTTCAGAACAAATATGAATGCAATAATACATAAATTTTATTTCAAAGACTATGTTTTCCAGCTTTTGTTATTTTCCCACCAGTGAATGACAGTGTAGTCTATTATCCTGTTTGCCTCTAATTTACCAAAACCAGTGACCGAGTAATTTTATAGGACAGTGAATATTGTTGCAGAGTGTTAGTGGATTAGGAATGCCATAGCTATTTTGTCCTTCACTCTGTAGCTTGTATTCTCTTAAAGAAAATAACTTTTGTTTTCTCCTGGTTCTGGATCTGAAATTCAAGCTAAATGTACTGGCCTCTATACTTAATGTAAGTTATACTTAGGTAACTAATATTTTAACATCTCTAAATGAGGGGCGCCTGGCCGACTCAGTCAGTTAAGCGTCTGACTTCAGCTCAGGTCATGATCTCATGGTCCATGGGTTCAATCCCCCGTTGGGCTCTGTGCTGACAGCTCAGAGCCTGGAGCCTGCTTCAGATTCTGTGTCTCCCTCTCTCTCTCTCTCTGCGCCTTCCCAACTCATGTTGCATCTCTCTCTCTCTCTCTCTCTCTCTCTCTCTCTCTCTCTCTCTCTTTCTCTCTCTCTCTCTCTGTCTCTCAAAAATGAATCAATGTAAAAGAAATTTTAATCTCTAAATTAGATTATGGTATAAATGAAAGGAGAAATTACATTAGTGTTTATTAAATGCTTACCACAGGCATTTACACATTTTGGCTCATCCAACCATCTCCAAACTTGATAAATTATATATTATTATTTTCCTTCTATAACTGGAGAAACATATAACTTGGACGGGTTGACTCACCAAAGGAAAACAATAAAAATGATGCTAAGAGTCCAAACCAAGATTAAAATCTAGCCTTATGTGCCTCTAGATCTGTATGTATTTTCTACCAATATGTTAAAGAGAGGAGGAAGAGAGGAGAGAAAGGTGGGGTGAAGTGGGGGGAGAGAAAGAATTAAAGAGAAAAAGAGAAAGAAAATGGAGCCACCTAATAAGCTAATGGGGGAAAATTTTTATTTTTTCCTAGAGTGCAAAATTAGAATCTGCTTCCAGCAGAATTAAAACAGAAGGCTAAAGCATTTTTGTTAAGCAGGCAGCCAAAAGGGACATTTATGAGAGCTACACATGCTTCATTTTGAAATTCCACCTTCTTTTTTTCAGTATCCCCAGTTTGGCCCTGACAAGTATATTAAAAAATTTGGTTTAGATGACAATTTGTTTGGAACCATATTGAAAAACATTTGATGTGAAAGAAATAAGAACATGCCTCTCTTTCTATAGAGCGCTTGACTTTCATGTTTTTAATATCAAGGTATTTCAGATAGAACAGGCGAATTGTATATTGATGAAATAGAAAAATGTTGCAAAAGGTTATCCACATCTTTTCAGACCTAAGGTATGCAAACAAAATGTTGACGTTTTCTTTTTTTTTCTTTTCAGAAGAAACTCATACACTTAAGCTTAACACACATGTCAAAGCCAACTTTACATTCTTACTGTATTAATTTGCTGTTGACAGAATGCTCAGAAATCCTATTAAAATGAGGGAGGGCAGAGATGACCAGTGTGCCTGTGGGTGGCTGGTGTCAGAAAGGTAGCCCTAGGACACTGACACAGACATAAAAGTCAACCAGCAAAGACAGATATTTATTCTCTTAGGGTAAGGAATTGTTTTCTGTCAAAAGTATAAAATGACTCACAGTTCAGGCTTGTTAGAGGGAGGGCGGATGGACAAGGGGAGGTGGCTTCATGCTGGGTGACAGGAGGAGGGAGGGGACATAGTATGTGGGGAAGTGGGGTTGGGAAGAGAGAGTCCAGGCAGGAGAGTGAGGCCAGAAGGAACGTGGAGAAATAGCTAGAAGAGAACAGCCCAGTCTGCATTCTGTCCAGCTAGACTGTGGATTCTATTTAGTATCTCATAAGTTTTACAAAAGCATATTGTGCTAGTTAACCCCCAAATTAAAATCAGTTATCTTTCTTCTTAGAAGGCAGCCATAGAAAGGTCTCTAGAAACCAAAACATTTGTATTTGTTTAATTTCAAAATATCAAGATGGTAAGGTGATCAAAGTAACAAAATTACTAGAATCAATACTATGAGACTGTCAAGTCTAATAAATGACACTTAATACATAATCATGGACAGAGGTTTGAGCTCTATTAACCACAATTATTAGTTTGCATGAAAAGAACTGGTAGAATAACTTATAATGTTTTAATGTAAAAATAGGAAGTATTGATGAAATAATGTTCACCAAAGCAGAGAAGAAATGTGCACTTCCTGAACGAACAGTCCTTACACATAGGTCTTACAGACTTTCACAGATGACTTGAATTCTGGAATCGCCAGACACATATTATCCAAACTAATAAATAGCAGCAAAAGCATAACATAGTGGGCGATTTTAAAATAAATACTTGGGACACGAGGTGCTGCGAGTGAGAGGAACCCAGTTGTAGTTGCCGCTGCAGTGGTTACTGCAACGCCCAAGGCCAAGAGAAAGACCAGGAGCAGAAGTTCAGTTACAGGGTTAATCGGAAGCTCTGAACTGAAATGCTCGACGGAAAGCAGCATGCAGATCGAGTGTTCTCACATCCGACATGCCTGGGACCATGCTAAACCCGTGCGCAGAACCTGGCCGAGATGGGGTTGGCTGTGGACCCCAACCGGGCCGTGCCCCTTCGTAAGAGATAGGTGAAGGCCATGGACATTGACGTACAGGAAAGGCCTAAAGAGCTTGTGCGGAAACCCCATGTGCTAAATGACCTGGAGGCAGAAGCCAGCCTCCCAGAAAAGAAAGGACGCACGCCGTCTCGAGACCTCATTGACTATGTACGTTACATGGTGGAGAATCATGGGGAGGACAGTAAGGCTACAGCCCGGGATGAGAAGAATTACTATCAAGATACCCTGAAACAGATTCGGAATAAGATCAACGTCTATAAGCGTTGTGGAGTGGCAAGCCTTCGTTGATTCTCTGCAGAAGAATAAGATGGAGATTGAGTGAGTGGCTTATGCCTGCCCCAGGCTGAGGCCTTCTCCTGGACCAAAGAAGCTGGAAGCCAGGGTTTAAGGCAAGGAGGGGCATGTGGCTGGATGTGGCTGGCCAAACCCCATGGAAACAAAAGGTTACACACGCACACATGCGCACACATTCATGCTCCTCTCAGATAGGAACGGTCTCCATGAGGCTTCTAAGGGCCCTGGGAAAAGCCAGAACTTGCTGTTTTCAGAGGGGGTTGGTTTGTTTACCTATAATGTGTACATAATAAAATAAGGCTATTTAAAAATAAATAAATAAATACTTGGCATTGGAATTTTATAACTTTTAAGATAAGAGTGTGACCAGTATCTAAAAGTAGTCTAAATGTGATAATGAAGTTTCAAGATACTCAATGGTGATGACTTTTTCCCTCCCCTTCTATACCCAGGCAATTTATTTTTCTTTTTCCTTCTAGTCTTGTAATAGGTATTTTTCATATTAGGCAAAGCATCTATATCTGTCTCTATGTGTGTGTGTGTGTATGTGTGTGTGTGTGTGTGTGTGTGTGTGTGTATATATGTATGTATAATGTTTCACCTGTTGGGATATGCACTAGTGTATGTCTCTATGATCATTTAATGTATTTCTATGTGTTCGAAATACCACACACACACACACACACACACACACACACCCTGCATAATTCCATGGAACTCCATGGAATTCCTCCATGGCTAGTTCTGATACACTTGTTGAAAATACCAACGCACAGAGCTTATTTGAAGTGAAAAGAAATCACACTATTTATATGGAGTAGGTGTTTGCTACTGAAGTTGATAGCATCATTTGTGGGGAAAATAATTCGGCTGGAAATAACTGGAAGTCGACTGTAATTTATTAAACTGTTTTAAAAAATGACAGAGGTGGAAAAAATTAAAACTAAATGTAAGTTAATATCACACTCCTAAAGCCAGAGTCTTTTGCCAAGAACAGATACATATTCGGTGGAGAGGGGTTGGCTTTGGTCAAAGATGGGAAATAAGGATCTAAAGTAACATAGACTAACTATGAATTAAAAAATCACCTGGGATAAGAACAGTCTAGAAATACGTAACTAGTTTTTTTTTTTTGAATTGGTTTTCTGCTATCCCTCAGAATTGCTGTTATCCTGAAGATAGGCACAATCTAACCCAGGTGAAATATATAAGATATGTAGAGGCATGGTTCAGAGAAATTTTTAAAAAGCATAAATGATCTGAGGAGGAGAAATATAATTGGGATTATATATGTAGGAGAAAGGTCTATAAAAAAAAAGAAGTCCTTGAGAAAATAAAAATAATTTTGAACAGCCTTGGAAATTTCATTTTTAATGAGAAAGTAGAAAAACAAAGATATTGGGCTTCTCTTATATTAGAAGGGATTTAGTAGAGATTTCATCCAAAGCAACTTCTTAGGATAGTGTAGATGAAATGCTTGCCTATGCATAGAAGTTTCAGAAAGAAAAAGAAACTTAGCTTGCATCAAATTCCAGTAACTGAAGTTACAACACATGGAGAAGTCTCGAAACCTGTCTCTCAAGAAAGCTAACATCACTTTAATGAGTTTTGTATGATTCAGATTCTTTTGATAGAATTTGATTTATCAGCACACTCTAGGTGGATCTCAACTATAATCAGAGTCTGTGAGATTGAGATTTACAGTCAAAATGCCACTATATTAATTTGAAATGAAAAGAGTAACTGCTAAAGGGATAGAATGGTCTGGCCAGTGCATTCCATGCAGGCAAGGTGCATGGAGAGCCAAATAGAAAGCAGGATGCCAACACGTCAATTTAAATGAAAAATGGAATGCTGGAAGGACTGGATGCTTTTGTTCTCAACCCTGCCAAATTGCTCCCTGGAGGGTTACCATAAGGGGAGCCAAATTAGAATCAAATGCTTGCTTCTTGAGCATGGACCTCAAACTCAAGGAGTGAATTAGGTTTGGGGGGTTAAAGGCCCTAGGCTACCTTTGGGCAATGGATCCCTTTTTCTTAGGCTACAGTCATGCAAAATTCATCTTACTATCCTTTTACCTCCGTATTAGTTACCTTTCTAGATTCCTTCTCTGTCTTTTATTATTTAGCTCTGTTCATATATTTACTCAGATTACCGTGGAGCATTGGTGGCCTAGTCGTGAATGTGTTCTAGTCTTTGCTTTGCGTTGATGTTTTGGTTAACTAGCAGAAGGCAATATTATCTTCAAGACTTTTCAGGGAAGTCCCCAAGACCCCAGTACTGACAACCCAAGACAACAGAGATGATTTCTTAAAGTTCTTTCCAACCCTCTGTTTCATGGGGGAAAAATGTTTCCGGTGCTGTATTATTGCATGGAAGTATCTGAATTTCCTTTTCAAAGCCTAGGAAAGGCAAAGAAAAAGAAAGTTGGATGGACTTCAAAGATGTGGCCTACATATAACGGCGTCCTTAGTGTTTTTGCAGTTCTGAGAAAGAAATCATCATCATTTTGATTGAGATGTTTGCATTCATTGACGGGAAACATGATTTTCCTCCCCGTGGGGATCAAATGGAATATGCAGATACAGTACTTCATAGTAACTTTTATAGATATTTTGATCATTTTCATCACATTAGAGCTTCCGATTTGGAACCGACTATGAAAATGAAGAAGCACTGGCTCAGCAAAAAGTCTTCATGTTAGACCATCTGCTCGCTGGAAGCTTTTGTGACAACAAACACCACCAAGATGGAGAAACCATTGAGGTGAATAAGCCTTATTATCTGTCCATGTGTTACTGTTGAAAATACTGAAGGCAGGTCACGTGTGTTTTGCATGGAGCTCCACTGGAAAGCTGCCATATGATAATACAAAGAAAGATAAGGCAGAAGAAATATAAATGGGAATGACTACAGAGTAATACAATTAATTTATAGCCAGATATATTAAGTTTGCTTAAGATTGACAGCCGATTTACCCCTGGGAAGGAGAAGGAGAGAAGGGAAATGGATTTTCTTTTAAAGAGCTCCTGAAACCTACTAGGATGTGCCTAATGAGGTGATGTAATATAAAACATCACTTGATGTGAAATTTGCATAGTGCCTTTTTCCCCTAAGAGATTGCTTTGTAAGAATAACAAAGACACTGAAATGAAGTGGAAAACAAAATAACAAAACACAAATATTTTCTCAGTGTTTGCAAATATTAAAAATAATTTCCTATCTTCTGATTTCATTTGTTCTCCTGAGAGCCACCTGGAGATCCTCAGAATGTAAAATGATACTTTAATTAATACATTGGGATTTAGATTTCTTTATAACTATGCCACTTGTATAAGAAATGTTCGTGTCTATTTATGAGCCATGCAAAGCTGTGGTCGTGTGAATTATGCTATGTTGTGCAGGACCAGACAAACACCCATAAACACCTTTAATTTATGCCCAACTGTTGTGGTAAATATGCCAGCCCTTATCAAGATAGTTATAGGGAGTCTGCCATTTGTGATTTATTCCCTTCATTTTGCACCTTTTTTTTCTTTTAATGGAGAACCTTCTTATCTAAAGAGGAAACAGTCTGGAGACCCTAGTGTTTAGACTGCACTTTACCCCAGTGGTCCATATCTTCCCCATTGCTACCGTCTTCACAATTTCACGGGAGACCTAGAAATGCCTTGCTTTAAAATCCTCCCAACAGGAGGATTCTGCTACCAGACATTTTACATTCATTGCTTAATTAAATTTTAGCATAAAGTTTCTCAGTCCACTGCATCACCTTGTACATATTGTTTTGCATTTGAAACCCTTCATATTTAATGTTGAAATCACTTTTCATTCCTTCATCTGGTCATTCATTCTCTGAACCACTGTTGACTGACCATCTATTCTCTTTAACTACTAGACTAATTACTGTGGATGGTTATGAATTGATTAAGACCTGGTTCCTTAAGGCAAGGATCTCCTGTTAAAGCTGTTTGAGTTTCCTTCTAAGAGAGGGAGGAAGGTGTGAGACTGATGAGCCTCTGGATTCATAGTGCATCCAATATTGACCCTAAAGGCATAGGTGGCTGAGGTCATTGCTGAAGGATGTGCGAGCTCATTGAAGCCATGTACTCTCTCCCCTGTCAGCATCCCCAAGCCCCCACCGGCCACACAACATGCACAGTAAAACTTAAGTGCTGTACCCAGCCACCTGTCTGCCACGGGCTGCTGTCCTGATTGTGGTTGTTATAAACCTATTATAAACAGATGCCCAGTGATGATGGTGTCTGTCCGGGGCTCCCTTCCTGGGCCAGGCTCCGCCCTGCTCCCCCAGCCATATTATAGAGTCAAAGCTTCTCTTAACCCAACCCTAAATGTCCCTAGTGCGCGTTTCCCCATCCTTTGCCTCAAGAACCCAAATGGTTTTATTGCATATTTGATGTAATTTTTAGAGAAAATACTGGCGTTTTCTTTTTGTAACTCCTTTCTAACACCCTTGCATTTTAACTTTAAGCCATATATTTTTATTTCCAGAAACAGAATATTGTCTCAAGAAGTGTTTAAACCTAATTCAGTAAAGGTCAGTTCCCCACTCTGAGGCACAGTCCACACTGGCTAAAGGAGTTCCCGGAGTGCTTTAGAACTTGGTGGACCTTAGTGGTAGTGGGAGCCATGGAGAAATTTGTTCTGCTCTGACCTTCCAAATTCAAGGGCCTCCTTTGTGACTGCTTCTCAATAGAAACACACTCTAGTAGGCCAGACTGTACCGTGACAGAGTGCTACCATAAGAGAAAGTTTGACTTCTGTTTCAGTCACCAAAGCCATAATGCCCTTCATATCTCTGACACTAATAAAAGTACCAGTCCCTCTCCCTAAGTGGTCCCTCACCCTAAACCCTCAGGATATGCATCTTTGTCTTGCTATAGGCTTGCAATGAAGGCCAATCTTAGAAAATTTAATACCAATTTTCAACTTACTTCCTTTAATACTCAGATGATGGTATAAATATTAATCAAACATGCAACATCCCCAATCTCTTTGTATAATGTAAGTGCAACATTTCACTTTGAACAATAATACCCTCTCTTCGTTAAGGACCCTTTGTCCTTTACACACCACGTTCCAGATTCTGTATCTATGCCATAGCCTCAAGGACCACATCCCAGGAGTCACTGAGTCCACCCATGGGACAGCACAGCCCCTACATCTGCTTCTGAATCATGGAGCTGCTTAATGGTCCATTGAGGCTGTTGGCAAGAGTCAGATTAGGAAATAAAATTAAGGTGTAGGGGTTAGGCAGGAAATTCAGATAAAACTACTTGGGAAATGTAGCTAAGCAAAATATAATTATCTAACTTATAATTAGCCCAGAACATCAGGCCTACCATCCCTAAAGGCTTCTTTTTTGCAAGGAGACAAGTGATACCATCAAATAGCAGATGGTCCTCTTGTATGAGTGCAGGAGAGTAATGGATACTTCTTACCTTAAGAATGTAGCCCGCTCAGAATTTGGTTATAGGAATTCCTATTGGCGCTAACTCATTAGCTTAATAGTTCATTATTTCTCTGTCTTCCATTGCTTTGGGCTAGTGCAATTATTACATTAAAAAAAAAAGAGTTCTGGAAAATTTCAGTAACATTATAGTCCTGTTGGCCTCTATCATTTGATCACCTAGAACAGCTACCAAATTAACACAACTGAATTAAATTTTATTAATTTAATCACAAGCCAAGAAATTCGGTTGATTGCAACATGACTCTGACAATTTGTGATAACATTTTAATTTTATTCCTTAAAAATCCTCTGATGTAGAAGCACCTGGGTAGCTCAGTCAGTTGAGCATCTGACCCTTGGTTTTGGCTCAGGTCATGATCTCAGAGTTTGTGGGATGGAGCCCTGCATCGGGCTTCATGCTCACAATGTGGAGGCTGCTTTGGATTCTCTCTCCCTCCCTCTCTTTCTACCCCTTTCCCACATGTACACCTCCACATGTGCACACGTGCACTCTCTCTCTCAAAATAAATAAATCAACTTTTTTAAATGTCATGATATATATTTTTTAAAAATTTTTTAACATTTATTTAATTTTGATAGAGGGAGACAGAGTACAAGTGGGGGAGGGGCAGAGAAAGAGGGATACACAGAATCCAAAGCAGGCTCCAGGCTCTGAGCTGTCTGCACAGCGCTTTACACGGGACTTGAACCCATGAACCAGGAGATCATGACATGAGCCGAAGTTGGACATTTAATCAACTGAGCCACCCAGGCGCCCCTATATTTTTTTAAAAAAAGAAAACTATTGAGGTCTAGAGTGTGACTTTTGCCCCATTGAGTGCTCCTGCTTCAAGGACCTTGCTTGTGGCCCTGGAAGTAGCAGTTTTATTTTAAAAAGGGGCGGAGCTAAACCAAGTCCCCTTAGTTCAAGGAATGTGCTGTGGGGAGGGGGAAAGCCAATACCAGAGCAGGTTTCTGGCTTCTGTCTACCTAAGAGACAGCTTCAGTGAGATGAAAGTCTAGTTGATTCTCTCCCTTGATTTGTAATAGGCATCTTCAAGACATCTTAGGTTGCTGAAAGCAGCCTGGCCAGTAGGAACTGGCTTTCAGTTATGCTTCCCTCCTGACATGGTGTTCTGGAATTATTCCTTTGTATACTGTGTGTAATTATAACCACAAAAGCAGTATCGTTTATAAAAAGCCTTTATTTCTACATGTGGACTTGTCCATTTATTTATTTACCCATCCAGTCATTTAAGTTGTGTCCATTTAATGCAATGCATTCCTTCTTTGTACCCACATCTCCTGAATATCTACTCTATAAAAGTCACTTTGCTAAGTTCTCTAGACAATAAAAATAAAGCCCAGTTTTCTATGTAGCAAATCTGTTGAATCACGGAGACATTAGCAGAATCTTAAGCCAATATAAATTTGTCATTTTACTTGGGGAATGGAAATGCATAGTAGTGCACTTCTACGTAAAACAGAAAATGTTTTATATAATTTATAGATAAATATATAATTTATATATAAGCATATATGCATATATATAATTTTGTATAGAGATATCATTTTAGAAGTAGTAAACATGATTTCCTGTAATTGCTTCTTTAATGGTAATGAATAAAACCTCTGAATGCTTATAAATGACTTGGAAAGTATTCATTTGTAAAACAATCAAGTAGGGTAATTATTCATTTTTGGAATACAAGGAGAAGAGTGATAACAATTACTTTAAGCTTTAGATTAGGGCTTCCTAGCCTGTTTTCAGATCAAGGATTTTAGCTCCATTAGAATAGGGATGTTGCATTTCAAGTCATCACGGTTTTACCAGCATGTAGAGCTGTGCCCAGCACATAGTAATCAACATTATTATAATGAGGATTAGTTGAATGATTGAAAGACGGAACACAAAACCCTTTCAATGATCTGAGAAGATGCGCAAAGCATCTTCATAGGGAAATACTGTGGGTTCACGTGTCACCATTTTGCATATGTTTCAGGGAGGTGATGGACTCTCCTAACTCTCACCCACAGCCGCCAGGTTAAGAACCCGGCCTTAGCTCAAGGAAACAGACAGGATATGTACAAACGTGCTTCACCCAAAGCAGAGGGGACAGCTGCTGTCATGGGCCAGGCCAACTCTTGAAATGTCCATGTGATACTCAGAGGTATTCTGAGTCTCTACAGGAGACCTGGTGTGAACGAACGTATTCTTTTTTTTTTTTTTTTTCAAAATCGGTTGCAACTGATACTCCAAAACTCTTCTAAATACTTAGAGTAAGCACAATGTGGGGAGGAGGGGAAGCTCACGTTTTGAAGGGCTGGGGGTCAGATAATAATGTTTAAAGCTGTCATATATCATTTCTGGCCCTTAAGTAATACCCTCAGGAGAAAACCCTCTTGACTGAAATATCATTTTGCTCCTTCTTAGGAATAAAATCATGTAAGCAATTGAAAATATTCGAATTATTCCTATACCCCACTGTAATTTGGGTGTCTATGATTGTGCAAATTCATTTACTGAAGCCCTAACAGTACCCCAGAACGTGACTGCATTTGGAGAAGAGCCACTAAATACGCAATTACGTTAAAATGAAACTGTTGGGACAGGCTCTAACCCAATCTGACTGGCGTCCTTATAAGAAGAATCAATTAGGACACCCAGAGAAGCCAGCAGTGTGTACAGCAGAGACCGCATGAAGATACAGCAAGAACACGGACATCGCAAGCCAAGGAGAGAGGCCTCAGAAAACACAAAACTGCCAACATCTTGATCTTGGACTTCTAGCCTCCCGAACTCTGAGAAAAGAGATTTCTATCGTCTAAGACATCCAGTCTGTGGAATTTTCTTATGGAGGCCCTAGAAAATGAATACACTGTCTTTCATCTTTTTGATCAATGTACTCTGTACAAAAAAAAAAAAACCCAAGAATGAGAGTCTTCATCTTACTCCAGATCATACGATTTTCGTGTCTACTAGCCAGAAGTCCACCTAGCGGAGCAGCCCGTTTGACAGTACCGTGGATAAATAGTATGCTAGAATTGTCGAATTTTCTTTTGACACACGAAGGAGAGAAGGAAGACAATATTTATATAACATCGACTCTTTGCTAGGCAACTACGTGTTATCTTTTGTTACTTCGTTTTAGAGCATGTTAGGAGGTAGATATTGTTACTCATATTATATGAATGAGAAAACTGAGGTGCTGGTGGGTTTGAACATGTCAGTGGTGCCCCTCACACACTAACTGGCAGAGCTGGTGTGCACATCCCACTTCGGATGCTAAGACCTAACTTCCTTTAGGACCCCGCACTGATCATCTCGTGTTCTCAGGTCGCCATGCCTCTGAGACATCAGCTTTCCAGAGAAAGATTAAAACGTGAGTTGCCATTTGGCTTCAGTGTGTGAGGTCATGACACCAGAAATGTTAAAGCAGGTTTTCTTTTCTATCCTCAAAACATTAACATTCTTCTTTTCCCAGCTGAAAAATATACCCAGCAATTAACTTGAAAACAAGGAAATGCCGCCATCGAGACCCCAGTGCTTTCCATTCTTGAGCATGTATCCAAAGGTCAGAGAACATGCAGCCAAGACTAATCAGCTAAATTGTTCATCTTGCACCTAAGGATTAAGAGGCGACGCTCAAGAAAATCAGTCCAGGGGCGCCTGGGTGGCTCAGTCTGTTAAGTGTCCGACTTCAGGTCCGGTCATGATCTTGCAGTTTGTGGGTTCAAGCCCCGCATTGGGCTCTGCTGACAACTCAGAGCCTGGAACCTGCTTCAGATACTGTGTCTCCCTCACTCTCTGCCCCTCCCCCACGCATGATGTCTCTCTCAAAAATAAATAAACATTTTTTAAAAAGTCAATTTAGCATGAAGTTATTTTTGATAGTGAAAGGACAGATTTAGCATATTTTGTCACTTTTATTTTTATATTCTACATAACTAGCACAATAAGGATTTTATAAAATTGTTTACCATATTCTCTGAGAAGAAAAAATTGCCTGTTCATAGATCTACAGAAGTCAAACCTAATGGGTTTTATACAAGTTCTTTACAGTATTTTTATTTGTATCTATGTCCTAGATGCCCAGAAATCGACATAATGATTGATTTTCTTTTGATGTAATACAAACACAGTTCTAATTTCCTTTCTCTGAAAAAATCCTTTATATATTTGGGTAATTTTTTAACATTTTTATTTCTTTTTGAGAGATAGAGACAGAGCATGAGCAGGAGTGGGACAAAGAGAAAGGGAGACACAGGATCTGAAGCAGGCTCCAGGCTCTGAGCTGTCAGCACAGAGCCCAATGCGGGGCTCCAATCCACAAACCATGAGGTCAGGACCTGAGCCAAAGTTGGACACGTAACTGACTGAGCCACCCAGGCGCCCCTGTTTGTGTGATATTTTTTAAGTTGGACAAAATTTCTTGACCCATCTTATTTATTTTCCCTTGATATAGTGATATTTCAACATACTCTAATATATATAATTGTCAAATAATGGTACAGGCTTTAAATGGAGTCAGATTTTATTATTTTTTAATTTTATGCTTTTAAATTGGCATTCTCCTTGTTCATTTCAATCACTTCATGTTATTGGTGGTGCCTTTTTGTTTCAAAGGAAACTATTAGACATTGGGAGATTTTATTTTACAATCTAATTATTTCCATTTCCATGATTGTCATTATAAGAGCTTCCTTTTATTTTTAAGTGAATATCACCAAATAAGAATATTACGTTTATATTAAATGCATTCCTGGCCAGGGAATAATGCCAAATGATTTTAGGGCATCTGCCAGCATGAAGAGACCATCTCATTTAGACATTCTTCTAGGGTGGCTGCAAAAAGACAGTGAACTTTTTTTTTTTAAGAGTTTTCTTTTTTGGAAGAGGAGAGGAAGCAGGGTATCTGGCTAACATAAAGGGAAAGGTATTTTCTTTTATTCCAAAATAACATTTCACCCGCTTCTCAACCTGCCGCTGTGTCTGCAAACTCTTACATAATGGGGAAAATCTGTCACAAGATTGTGTGGTCTTGCTCTCCCTGCATCTTTTTCGTTTTGCTGCCACAATTCTAAGATTGATCCTCAGAATTCAGTTGAGTCTTTTTTCTCCTTTGAGATAAGGATGTGTTTCAGCTGGAACAGTAAATGGAGCATTCTGAGATTTCACTGCTGCCCTTCATCAGCACAGGGAGGCTCCTGGACTCCTGCGCCTCTGAAATCTCTTTGGGCCTACACTGTAAATAGAAATGGCTTCCCATCAGGCTTAGAATGAAAACCAAAATCCTTATCTTGACTTCACAGGGCCTTTCGTGACCTGGCTCCTGACCGTATCTCTGGCCTCATCTGCCGCTCTTCCCGTTGTTACACAGCTCAGACGGAGCCCCCAGAACAGAGATTCAAATCTAGTTCTAGTGGCTCTCCCCCCAGGGCAGTCAGTCAGTGAGCAGCCCCTCCTCCACACCATGCAGGTACAGGGGGCTCAGAGCTCTAACCCCAGGCTGAAACCAGCTCTGGGCTTGAAGTCACGTCTTTTTGAAGTATAACATCCATAGAGATATGTGTAAAAATCAAAGGTGTAAAGTCTGATTGCTTTTCACAAAGCAAATTCACGTATGTAATCAGGACCAGACCAAGAAGTAAAATATTACTGTGCCGCAGCAGACCCCTCAGCAACCCTTTTCGAACCTCTTTCCCCACAGACAGTCACTCGCCTGACTTCTGAAACCACCAGTGTCTTCTCCTGATTTTGAACTTTATATAAGAATACTCTAGGTACTCTACTGTATCTAACTCCCTTTGCTCAATATTCAATTTGGCAGACGCATGCCTGTTGAAGGTAGTGTAGTTCATTCTCCTTGCTGTGTGGGTGAACCACAACTTGTGTTCTGTTGGACTGTAGGTAGATATCTCCGTTGTTTCCAATGTGGAAGTAATCCAAATACTGCTGCTGCAATCATTGTTGTGTATGTGTATATAAACATTTATATATACGTATGCCTACAAATATATACATGGAAGATACATATCTAGATTTGGGGTCTTAGCATGTAATTCTATTCAATTTACATCAATCCAACAGCGCAGAGGAGTTCCCAATACATCCTATCCTTGCCAACCTTTCCTAGCGCATCATTTTAGCCATTCCCATGGGTGAGATCAGCTCTTTCTAAAAACATTACTTTTTTTTCTTAAAATAACTAATTTAGGTTAACGGTAAGAAAAAATAAAACTTAGATAAAAAAAGGAGAGTGATTAATAATTAAGTTTAGAAAAGCTAACAGAGATATTAAAAACCACCTGAAGTCCACCACCTGAGATAACCGCCACTAACATCTCGTGTTACTCTGTTGGATTTGTCCTATGTTGATGCTTTATAACCTATGCTTAGCTTCGTGTTCCTTAATTTTTAAAAATACAGTGGAAAGCTTTCAATGCAAATAAGTTTATTTCTGCGGCATAAATTCTAATGTCTAAATAAGATTTTATCAAAAACTTTTATCATGATATTAAAATGATCAGTCTTGTAACCACATCTTTGCCTAGATCCTTAATTAATCAATTATGTTAAAATAAAGTCCTAAAGTGGGCTTGTTTGTGTCAAAGGCTGTATACTGCAAGGCTTTTGGAGAACATTGGCAAACCATACTATACCCCCACCCATGGTTGTCAACTTCCCACATCTTTGCCCATGCTGGGTCTGAGATTGCTTGTTTGGGTCAATGTGGCACTATTTTATTGGGAAGATTTACTGTTAGTAAAACAATGACTCCATTCAGTTTCAAGGAAGCTTCGCTGCTCCTTATTGTACAGAGTGACCCTGGGTGCCTGGGCATGCCCAGTCTCCATCCCTGGGTTCAGGTAATTCAACCCTTCCTTTGCTTTCTGTCAGCATCACTGCTGTCCACTTCTGGGATTCTTCATCGACTGGCCCTGGTCATCCTTCTTACAATCATATCAACACCACCTCAGGCTTCGGATCCACTCCTAAGATTATCTACTTTTCTAACCCTTATCATCTCTTCAGGAAACAGCAATAACAGCAGGTAACCTAGGATCCTACGTCTCGTGTTTTCTTCCAGAAATCTGGGAATGTTTTGATTCTCCCTGGATCCCATCTTTCAGAAGTGGTATTAGTGTTTTCTTATTCTTCTTTCTCCATCGGGACATCTTCCATGTTATTAGTAGCTCCTGTAAAATATTTGGGATGACATGCTGCCCAGTATATAAAGATCTGAAACAGTCCTCTGTAATTCTGGAGTGTCCATCTGTTTGTTTTCTCCTGTGTTCTTGGCTCCATGTGGCCTCAGCCTCTCCTCAATCTTGAATCCGTGACAGCAGTGATAAAAAAGAGGTATGAGGCTCATGTCCTAATATACCAAGTGTGTGAATGTCCCTCGACATTCTCCTACTCATCTGGAATGAACTCCTCGGCCACAGTAGACTGACAAGGAGGAAGCTGGAGGGAGGGTGGGTACAAAAGTCCTCTCCAAGGGGCTCTTGAAGAAGCAGTAACTCTTAGAACAACTGCTGAGAAAAGTCCTTCAGCCATAACCACAGACTTGAGAGCTCCATTTTTCAGGTTCTGTCTTATGAACATTACTGTACAGTGTGGTCATCTGGGGGGCGGGGGGGGGGGGAAGGAAAGTTACTTGGTCAAAATAACTAGCTTGATTTGCTTTATACCTTCTAATTAGCATCTTGATTTCCTAAAATTAGGAGGCAATATAGAGCATCTCCCAGATTATTTCCTTAGAACAGCAAATAATATTTAGAACACTAGTAGTCCTTGTGACTGACTAAAGTCCAGAGGTCTTTGTGAAGCTCTCAAGTACTTTGTCCTCAAGATTTACACCCTCCTCCAATGAATGCTCCCCTGGCAGTGACCAAGTCCCTGCGGAAGGGAAGGACTGTCTGAATTAAATGGAATGGTCCCAAAGCAAATGGAGTGATAGGAGCTCACAGTGGGCTGTGGGCTGTATCCTCTTACAGAACTTCCGATCCAGTCTTCAGTTCAGATATTATGATATTAACCACAGCAGATATTATGAAGAACCATAGCAAATATTATGAAGAACCATTCCAAAGGAGCCATGGTTCTCCAAATTAAGACTCACCCTCTGGGAGCCTGTGTTTCCTTTTGTAGACAGCTAAGTCAAGGTTGCAGGAGTGTAGAGGAGCTAATGGGAGGGGATTATCATGTGGCTGAGGGTCATTTATGTTCTGAACGCTGTGCTGTTACATACATGATCTTATTTAATCCTTGCAACGTGCTTACTCTGCTTTGTCAGCCAAGTAAAAAATGAGACTCAGAGAAGTGAAGTAATTATCCGTGGACAGGGCAAATCAACAGTCTGGATTAAGTTGAGATGCACTTGAAGCTCCTCCTCTCCACTATCACGAGCTGCCCCCTAGCCATACAAAAGCAAATCATCTTATTCTTCTGCTCCCCATTGAGAAAGGACTACAGCCTCTTGTCCCTCCTGGTTCACTGGCCTGCTTCACTGACCTCCAGTTGAATCTAAGTGAAAGTGACAGCCCCAGCCCCAGGGAGGCCCTAAGTGCAGTTCCAAGGAGCAAACCGGAGGGATGTCCAAGCCTGGAGGCAGGGCTCTTACATTCCCAGATACAGACCATGGAGACGCGACTCTGTTTTAAGTGAATATGAGTTTCAGTAAATAATGAAAAACAATCAGAGGTGGTTGAAGAGCTAGAAATCAAAGACAACCTGTACTTTTTCAGGACTTTTAAAGGGCGGAAAAAAAGAATTTTAATACATGTCAAATGATCTAATCATTAGTTGAAGCTTTCCAAAAAAAGTCAAGTCCAATGAGGTAAAAGTCATAAAACTTGTGCCAAAATATATTCGAATGCTATTCGTTGTTAAGTAGTGTATTATTAACAGTACAGACTGGGAGAGGTTTAATAAACAAGAGATATATTGTCGCTATGACTGTTTACTTTTATTATTATTTTTTAGTTCAGAAGGAAATTTCAGGCTGTGCAATACATAAGCAGAAAGGGAATGAATAATGCATTTGAATAATTGGGCTAGCATGAAATGCTAAGCTTCATTTTCATTGTGGGCAGATAATATGGAAGAAAAGATTTTGGTGGTGGAAAGATGTAGAGTCTATTTAAGTGGAGAATATTTTTGTTGAAAGCATATCCAGTAACATCTGAATACCAAATAAAAGATTTTACAGTTTCATCTCTCCTTAGAGATTTTTTTTTTAGTTGTTGTTGTTTTGTTTGGGAGAAAATTGCAGTTTAAGATCTTTCAGACCACTTCATTTGCAAACTGCTATTACTATGGTTCCGCTTCTGAAAATGTTTAAAGCTGCAGGCAATGAAAAGATGTGATATTAGAGCTTTTCCTTATAAAGACTGCTCTCTATTGTAAAAAAAAAAAAAGCAATATAACAATACAATATTATTTATAAAGAGTAATTCAAATAAGTAGTATTTCAATGTGCCTAGCTGAGTTTTTGAGATAATGGATGGCAGACTCTCTGAGAAAATGTATTTTACATAGTTGTTTAAATGCGACAGAGTTCAAGTAATTATCTTCATCATGATAAGATCCAGAGAAATTTACACTGGCTGTTGGAGCTTGTACATAAAATTCATTCCTTATTACAATATATAATAAAGGTTGCTCCTTGTTTTTTCCCCCAAGTAAGATAAGGCTAGAGTTCCCCTACGTAGAGTCTAGTTTCTCCAGTTGATAGCTGAGAAAGTTCCTATAGCATTCAATCCGTTGACGATTTTTCTCATTTTAGTATATCTTGTTAAAAACATGCATAATGGACTACTTTATTCCTACTTCCCTATTAGCTGTTTATATTAGATCTTTCAACTTAGGGAATTGTTTCTTTTACCCAGGCGTGTGCTAGTTCACCAAGTCTGTGGCGGCTTTAAACAACAAAATTCTATTCGCTAACAATTCTAGAGGCTGAAAAGTTGGAGGTTTGTCAGGGCCAGCATTCCTCTGAGGGCTCCAGGAGAGACTCCTTGCTGCCTCTTCCCACTACTGGTGGCTCCAGGCCTTCCCTGGCTTACAGGGGCGTCCCTCCAGTCTCTCCTCTGTCTTCATGTGGCCTTCCCCCCTCTGTCTCCATGTGTCCCCAGTCTTCTTTCTCTTACAAAGATACGGTCACTGGAAGTACAGCACATCTGAAATTCAAGGTGGTTTCATTTTGAGATCCTTAATTGTATCTGCAAAGACCCTATTTCCAAATAAGGTCACATTCACAGAAATAAGGGGATTAGGACTTGGATGTTTCTTTTGGGGGGAAACATTTGGATCCATGACAAGGGGAGAAGAGCAGATTTTGGAGTTAGACAAAGGTGGGTTAGAAGCCTGACTTTCCACTTGTGTTGAGGAAATGCTATCATGTCCTTAATCATTCAGAGTATCTATCAGTTGCTTTCCTCTGTGAAACATGGGTGATAATGATATTGGCTACACACATATCGTGTAAGATAACAGATAGTGTGTGTTGTGAGATAATGTGCATAAAGCAGTTAGCCCAGTGCCTTGCCAATAAATGGCGGTTGTGATTGCTTTTTAGGATATTGTGTGTTTTGGGGTTTTATTTTTTTCAGTGAATGATTTTATTGACTTCAGTTTCTAGAGGGTCCCTCTTTCCTGTTTATACAGCAGAGGCTTTGTCCTGTAAAAGACAAAGTTACAAGAATAATTTCTGTATTGAAGACTAATTTTGTCCAATGAGAAGGGTGCTGCCTCATGGGATTGTTGTAAGGGTTAAATGGAAATACTGTCCGTGGCGTGCTTAGCACCAGTGTTTATTGTTAGTTACTGTTATCCACTATTCCCGGAAACCTGCCAGATTCACAGGGCAGGGCAAGGCTACCACGTTCCTTTTTAAGCCTCAACACCCCCTAAAACAATAAAGGCACAGATATAATTTAATGACTTTCCAAATAGGCCACACATATCAAAAATTAATAACCAATCATGGCTTTAGTACCAACTGATGGTTTGTTTCTAATTTGCCCTGAATCCTGCTCTTGGGTATATGCACTTTCCCAGGACTGATGCATGAGGATTCAGTTAAGCTCATCAAAACTCAGTTCTCCCAAAGTCCTTATTGCCTTCCAACGGCTTTATGCCCATGTCTAATGGTCTCAGATGGCTTTGAAATTGTTCTTAAGATGAACCTTCTCCAGAAAACCTTATTGAATCGATCTTCCCCAAAATTAATCATGCTAGAATTACTTACTAGTAACTTAACTTTCTTTCTCCTTAATCGTTCTTCTCTTTGTTATTGATTTCTTTTATGGCATCAATCAGAAGACGCTAGATAACGGAGTTGATTCCTTGCTGTATTAATAATATGTCATTAAAGGCCTCAGCTCTGCTAATACTCTCTTAAGAGACTACAGAATGAAGGCTTCTAACTTGTAGACAAAGGCTTTGCCTTCTTTCTTCAGGGCAAGATCCTAAAAGGTGACTCACTTAGAGAGTGGGGACCCCACACCTGCCGACAGTGTGTTCCAAGTTGTTTCCCCTTGGTTCCCCTGTACCCATTACAATTTGCATTTGAATTGTCATGTCTTGAGAACCATGAAAGCATATTTAGCTAAATGTGCTAATTAGATCTTTGTAAGCAGCCGTATGTTATTTTGGTTTGTGAAATTCAAAAAGAATTAAAAACACATATATTTTACTACTTATAAGTGGGGTTGGGAAGGATTCAGTCCACACAGCACAAGTGAATCTGAGGAAAGAGATAAATTAGAGATGTGCTTAATGATCTAATGGGAGAAAGTCAAAGACGTTTGAAAGTTTTCTTTAGAAAACCATTGGGCCGAGCGATGCCACGTGTTGAGTCTTGCCATAATTAAATAGAAATGTTTGAAAATTACATTTCCAACCTCTTTTCAACTAGTGTGCCTACCTTGGAGGAATTTTCAAAAGAAGTCTGTGGTATATCTATTTTTAATGAGCCCATGTCATTCCTTCTCTGGTGACTTATCCGTTTTTATCAGTTTCTCTGTGAAGAGCAGAGTGATGTATGGGTGTGATAACTTGCAGTGACATCTTACGGTGTGATCCATTATCTGGAAGATTTGGGGAAGGAGCTCTCTGAAAAAAACATAATTAAGGAAACAAATGTTTTCAGAAATATAATAAAGATCTTTTATGGTTTTGGTTCAGGAACATCCATCTCTATAATATCATACACTGAGGAAATAGTCTGCCAATCATCTAAATAATACTTGTGTTTTGATGTGTCTGGGTTTTGCTTTCCCTACAGAGAAGCAAGCAAACAAATCATAAACAGGCAATACGAGTAAAAAAGCATCTGGTGATTTCTTCGAAGTTCCTTCCTAGAAGCTATTAATTGAAAAATACACTGAAGAAGTAGATTCAGAGGAGACAAGGGAAAAATGGACAAAACATTTCAATACCATGACCATGTTGCAACGCTTTATCTATTTTCTCAGCAATAAAAATAGGCAATCAATTGCTAATTATCTGGAGGTATGGTCTCCTTGTTTTGTGGCCTTTGCTTCTTGATCTGGATCAATGGAACCAACAGAAAAAAAATTTTTTAACAGAAACATTTTTAATCTGCCTTTTAAGTACCCCTTGGTTGACTCTGTTCAGGGAACTAAAGAATTCTTTTTTTTTTTTTTCCAACAATGCCCTTGTGCCTTGCTTTGGAATTATATTATTTCTTTAACACTTACCCTTGATTGATGTAAGAGGTCTGTAGTTTCCAGGCCAGGAAACCATAATTTGAAGATAGTTCATGAAAAATGAACCCAGAAACTCAACTCAGGATTGCAAAAAGACCCTGAGTGAAGTCAACTAAGATGAAAATTTAAGAGATGGTCTTGTCTGTACTGATTCAAAATGATCAGCTCTGAATGTCTGAGTCTCTCTCTCTCTCTCTCTCTCTCTCTCTCTCTCTCTCTCTCTCTCTCTCTCTCTTTTTCTCTGTTTTTTGTTTTTTGTTTAATTCTACTGGGACAGATTCTAAATTTCATCCATTCTTTCCTGCCTTAAGCTAATCTGTAACCCACACCTTCACTCAAATTTCCACTTCAGTTGCTTTTTACAATTATCACCCAAATAGCAGTGAGTAATAAGGATATTGTATCAGACTTGCAAAGACTGGAAACAGACAGACGACCACGTGCGCATGTTTGTAAGGAAATAGTAGATGTGCCACATAAAATATATGGAACCACACTTACCCCATTCTTATTCCTTAAAAATATTTGGGCTACCATGCATATTTATATTATGACTGTAGTGCTCTAAAGGGTGGTGGCTATAATCTCATAGTATCTTCTATGTTTCTTCATGGCAGTGATTTTAATCAAGCATATTAGGGCATATCAGGAGTGGTATTTACAATATTCAACCACTTGAATATTGTGGGCACTGACCCTTTAGAATGGCCACTCGTCAAGTGCTAAAACCACACTAAAGCACCGTCTTGGGGCCCCCAGCCATTTCTGAGATGTGGAGACATTGGGGAGAGGGTGTCTGTGGGGGGTCCCAAGGTAATAGGTGCAGAGCTTATCAGGATTGGGACTAGATTCAAGGGACTTAAGCAGTAGGTGCTACCAACTGTATAAAAGTATTTTTTTTTAATGTTTATTTGTTTATTTATTTTGAGAGAGAGCATGTGAGCAGGGGAGGAGCAGAGAGAGAGGGAGAGAGAATTGCAAGCAGACTCTGGGCTCTCAGCACAGAGCACTACATGGGGCTCCATCCCAGGAATGGTGACATCATGACCTGAGTGGAAATCAAGAGTCTGATGCTTAACCAACTGAGCCACCCAGGCGCCCCTGCACAAAAGTATTTCTATATTTTAAAAACCGTTATGGTCAAACCAGGGCATAGCCACTAAATATCAGCTGTGGATCACATAAATCAAAGTAGACTTTGATCTAAAGAGGTCACTCTGAGAAAGTAAAGTCATTCCATTGTTTCTACACTGTATTGTCATTCTCTCTCTCACTCTTTCTCTCTCTCTACACACACACACACACACACACACACAAACAGTATATGAGACTTTTGAATTAAGTTAAATTTGCAATTAGTGACTGTAATGAATGTTACAAATATTTTTCCCTACTTAATATACGTGTGTGTGTGTGTGTGTGTGTGTATAAGGACAAGTCTTGTATGTATGAGAGACTGAAGAACATTCTTTACTGTCATCAGTTGTTTATTTCATTTGTTTTTAGTGAGAATAAATTACACTTGGAAACTCAGTATAATAACCTTCTGAAATGGTAAAGACATGCTTTTCCTAAATTTCTAAACTGCTTAGCACTTCCCAGTGTGACTAAACAGCGCCTTCTTTTAGTACTTAAATGAATATCATTCTTCACTGACAAATGTTAAATAAATAAATCCATCCATACATACAAAACCAACTCTCTGGTCTACATTTGTACTTTGGGGAGTGAAAGCCGCAGGCATGAGCCCTAAGAACCTAAAGGCACAGGAGAATTTCCTGAAATGTATCCCCAGTACCAGACTGGGTTGGAACCAGGAGAAATTATACTTCTCTTCCCAGAGAACCATGTTTTAGAATGTTCCAGAGCTATGAACTTCTCCAGATTACTTTCTACCTTGAGCGGTAAACCTAGTTTCTGGCATGGAGAAGTGACTTAAATGTTCTCTGAATTGATATAATTCACTTCATGAACTGATATCCTGATAATCTGAAAAACTATTTTCTCAACATGAAGTTATCCCTACGTCTGCTTTTCAGAAAAAAAGGTAAGATATTGGAGTGCTTCTCTGAAAGGGGGAATTAGGGTTATTGAAGAAAAATGGAAAATAATTGAAATAATTCATTTAAAGCCAAAGTTATTAGAAGGTACAAAAATTTTAATATAATGTAGGTGAGTGCGTAAGTGTGGAAGCACCTGTAATTTCAAATGAGGAGATGGGATTTTCTGTCTTCTTGGTGCTCTTTAATATATAAGCTGCTAAAAAATAATGTATATCAAAGCAGTGTAATAAAGGAGTATGGTGATGAATTTTATGAGATTAAGCTGCAGTTAATTTCCTTATGCATTTAATATTAATAAACTGCTAATTAGAATATGCAAATAAAGGTTTCTGAAGCCTTAAAATATTGCCTAGCACTTTACCCATAAATCTCATTAGGTAACTATTTTGTTATGTAATTGAGAAATAACAGATTGATGAGCCAATGTAATTATGTGAAATTTACATGTATACAGTATGTTATAATACAGGACTAATACTGAAGTAGGGAAAAGTAGTTGTAACATCCATTTATTAGTTGCAGATTTAACTTACTTTGAAAGTACTTTGTGCCATATGACTTATAAGCTGCATCAAGTAATGGGGTGCTACAGGTCTGGGATGTAACTGCAGGGTGAGACAGAGTCCAGGCACTGTTCTAACTGTTCTTGGGATTCCTGTAATTACATCTCACAAACATCACACCCATGCACGTACTTCACAAATCTCAGTGATAAGTCAGACACCTCTATAATAATTAATTGCCTCATTATACAAAGAGTGGAAAGATATTCATATTTCTTAAATTTTTAGGTCTACAGTTAAAGACAGAGGGGTCTCTTTTATGGCAAATACCATATGAATGCATTAAACTTATTCTTGTTTCTAGTGGGTTTATTTGTTTTTAATAGATTAAGCACCCTCATAAGGCTGGCAGGCAAATGCAACTTTAAAATTGGTATGGTTAGGGGCGCCTGGGTGGCTCAGTTGGTTAAGCCTCCAACCTTCGCTCAGGTCAGATCTCATGTTTGTGGGTTTGAGCTCCGCGTCGGGCTCTGTGCTGACAGCCAGCTCAGAGCCTGGAGCCAGCTTCCAGTTCTGTGCCTCCTTCTCTCTCTGCCCCTCCCCCTCTCATGCTCTGTCTCTCTCTGTATCAAAAATAAATAAAACATTAAAAAAATTTAAAAAAAAGAAAAAGAAAAAAATTGGTATGGTTAAAAAACCATCTAAAAGGTTTACACACACACAGAATGAAGGAATTAGAATGGACTCTGGTAATGATATTTTTTATTTCTTTGGCAAGATCTCAAGTGGAATAAGAATTGAAACATACTATGTTTATAGTGGCATTATTTACAATAGCCTAGATATGGACACAGCCCATGTTTATAGGAATTTATCAATTTCTTCTAGGTTTTCCAATTTGTTGGCGTATAGTTTTTTCATAATATTCTATAATTGTTTGTACCTCTGTGGCATTTGTTGTTATTTCTTCTCTCTCATTTGTGATTTTATTTATCTTGAGTTCTTTGTCTTTTTTTCTTGATAAGTCTGGGTAGAAGTTTATTAGGTTTATTGAGCTTTTCCAGAGAACCAGCTCCTGGTTTCCTTGGTCTGTTCTATTGGTTTCTTTTTTTTTAGTTTCTATATTAATTATTTCCTCTCTAATCTTTATCATTTACTTCTTTCTGCTGATTATGTGTGTATTTTTATTGTTCTTTTTCTAGTTTCTTTACCTATAAGGTTAGATTGGTTTTTTTTATACTCTTCTTACCTTTTGAGGTAGACCTGTATTGCTATAAACTTCCCTCTTAGAACTGCATTTGTTGCATTCCAAAGATTTGGGGCCATTGTGTTTTTATTTTCATTTGTTTGTATGTGTTTTTTAATTTCTTCTTTTAGTGTCCCATTCACTGTTTAGTAGCATGTTATTGAACCGCCATGTATTTGTAGAAGATTTTTTCTTGTGGTTGGCTTCTAATTTCATAGCATTGTGGACAGAAAAGATGCATGGTATGACTTTGAACTTTCTTAATTTTTTGAGGTTTGGTTTGTGGTTTGATGGGTGATCTATTCTGGAGAATGTTCCATGTGAACTTCAGAAGAATGTGTATGTTGCTGTTTTATGATGGAATGTCCTGAATATATCTGTTAAATCCATCTAGTCCAGTGTGTCACTCAAAACCATTGTTTCCTTGTTGATTTTCTTTTCAGATGATCTGTCTACTGATGTACGTTGGGTCTTAAAGTTATTATTTTATTATTAAACATTAGTTCTTTTATGATTTTTATTAACTGTTTAATGTATTTGGGTGTTCTCATGTTGAGTGCATAAATATTCACAGTGGTTATATTTTCTTCTGGGACTGTTCTTTTTAGGATTACATAGTGTCCTTCTTTGTCTCTTGTCATAGTCTTTGTTTTAAAGTCTATTTTGTCTGATGTAAGTATTGCTACTGCAGCTTTCTTTTGATATGCATTTGTATGACAAATGTTTTTCCGTCCCTTTTTAATCTTCTGATGTATTTAGGTCTAACATGAGTCTTGTAGTCAGCATATGGATGGGTGTTGTTTTTTCATTCATTCTGTCACCCTCTGTCTTTCGATTGGACATTTAGTCCATTTACATTCAAAGTAACTATGGATAGATGTGTACTTACTGCCATTTCATTACTTATTTTGTGGTTGTTTCTGAAGATTTTCTCTAATTCAACAGGAATTATTCAGTATTGGCAAACATATTACATGGATATACCTACTTTTCAACATCTCGAAACACTTTCCACCTTACTAATGGACAATGACATACCAGGCCATGGCTATTTAAAATTATGCTGTTTATTACCTCATCAAATTGTAATAGAATGACCATTGGTGTCCCTGAGATACTGCGTTATGTTGACTTACTTTCCACATTATTAGATATGTTCAGGAAAGTTGTAATATTAACTGTATCATACTCTAAATATTACTATATTTGTAATACAAATATAATATGTAACCTAGCATTCTGTTAACCTAAATATTCAATCATTTGTGACATTTTATATTGGGTGAGTTTACCATACTTGTCTTTCACAAAAGAAAAGTATATTAATTAGCCATTGATGGGAGCTCCTGGAAGAAATTATAACCTACACATTAAAACTTACCACACTTGGAGCACCTGGGTGGCTCATTTAGTTGAGCATCTGAATTCGGCTCAGGTCATGATCTCACATTTGTGGGTTTGAGCCCCTCATTGGGCTCTGGGCTGGCAGTTCAGAGCCTGGAGCCTGCTTCTGATTCTGTGTTCTCTCTCTGCCCCTCTCCCTCTCATGCTCTGTCTCTCTCTGTATCAAAAAATAAATAAATAAAACATTAAAAAATTTAAAAACTTACCACGCTTTAGAATGGGTACCAGTCCTTGATTGTCTGTTGCTCATTAAAGATTCTGGGTTTGTTTTTTTTTATGGCTAGATTGTTTCCTTTTCATTCAGCTTTTTAAAAACACTACCAAGAAGGGTAAACTGGATGGAAGATATCTTTAAAATGTGATTCATTTCATATTGTTGACAGGTAAGGACCTGAAATATTTTCCCACATCCTATTTCATCTTATTTCACCTGTTGTGCCATCTCAGAAATGTATTTCCCCTTGCATAAAACCACAGTGTTTAAAACTACAAAAGCAAAACACAGCAGTGAAGAAATTTTCCCCTGGGTCTCTTTATCATATGCTTTAAAACAGAGCTGTTTGAATGCCAAAAATTAGCATTCCAGAATTTGAAGATAGACTGTTGTTTTGTTCTACCACCTGCATGAGGGAAGCCAATTTGAAGAATAGCCTTTAAATTCTAATGGCTTTTGCTGAAAAATCATTTTTGTACTGCAGAGTGAGGATTCTCACCACATTCTTACGATTGGAAGAGTTTCCAAGAGAAGCAGAAAGGACTTGACTTCCTTTGAAAATATAATCCAGACCAAGAGAGTTAGAAGTATACATTCATTCTGTGACCTTCCGGGTGCTCATTCTTAATTATAAGTAAAATATGTTTCAGATCCAAACAATGGTAATATTTATTTTATTCTCTCAGTCATTCAACAATGAGTGTCTTTCAAGTGCTTATTCTGTATCAGGCATCCACGTATTGGATATAGTAATGAACAAAATGGATGAAAAATTATCACCTTATGAAGCTTATATTCTGTAGGGGAGACTGGCAAACAAACAGAGAAAGGAGCACATGCATGCATACATGCTTACATAAATTATACAGCATGACAGATGGTAATATCACTTTGGAAAAAATAAAACAAGAGGAATGGTGAGTGCAGGATTAGGTTTGGGGTGTTAAAATTTCAACAAAGATCTGAAGGAGATGAAAGTGCCAAATATGCAGAAGTTTGCTCCAGGCCCCGAGACTGGGAGATATAAACCCCTGACATCAGAGCACGGTTGGGACAGTGTGGCCAGAGCCCAGTGAGGCAAAAGTCAGGTGACCAGGAGGGGTGGGGGCAGATTTACTGGCCCTGGTGAGCAGTCATAAGGACACTGACTGTAACTGGAGTGAGGGAAATGCTATTGGGACCATTTGAGCAGAATGATGAAAGGTTATATTCTTTTTAAACAATAACTCATATTTCACTGTTGTACACAGTCAAAAGAAGCAACAGTAGTATTAGGAGATCACTGAATATTCGAAAAAGAAATAATGGTGCCTTGCACCTGGATGACAGTAATAATACTGGTGAGGATTGCTCAGATTCTGGATATATTATAAAGTTTGAACCAACTCACTTTTGGTAATGGTTTAAATATAAAACGTAAGAGAAAGGATGAGTTGAAGATAACCTCAAGCTATTTGACTTGAGCAAGTATAGAGTTGCCACTTAGTATGATATAGAAAAATGCAGAAAAAGAAGATTTGGGCGGGGGAATATCAGAAGTTTAGTTTTAGACTCATGAAACTGGAGATTCAAAATAAATACCCAACCATAAAAGGTGAGTTGACAACTGTAAAATCGAACTCTGTATTTCTGAAAAGGTCCAGACTAGAGATACATAGTTGAATGTTGTTACTGGTGTTTTATGCATCCAAATAAGACCACAAAGAATTATGTAGATAGAGAAAGGGAGGTGTTTAAAGACTAAGCCCTGTGCTTTCTAAAACGTATACTTTGTAAATGAAAAAAACCAGAAAAGAAGACTATAGCCAGCTAAGTGGCAGTAAAACCAGGAGAAGAAGTCTCCCCTAAAGGACAGATGTTTCTGTTGGAGGTGTACAATGAAATTGTGGGCATGACGGATTTGAAGGACAACAGGAGGAAGAAATTTGGATGCACTGAAATTTTGCTTAACAGGAAAGCAGGGGGAAGAGATGCTAGGCAGAGGGGAAGAGGCTAAAAATATTTCTGCAACTTTAAAAGTTGGGTGAAATAGCACTACTATTTTTGGAATGAATCAGTAGAGAGAAAACTAAATGATGATGTATGAGAAAGAAAGAAAAGAATTTCTGGAGAACTGACCATGACTCTATAAGAAATTATGAAATATAATATACAAGTAGATGTATTGCTTTGTATGAAAGCAAGGACTGTTGATCCAAAGTGATAGGAGAGGCAGCAGAGTCCACGGGCTCATATGCAAGTCAGTTAATGGATTTTGGGATGAAAGCTTTGGAATATTTCTTCTGATTCTTTTTTTTTCTCAGAGAAGTAAAAAGCTAAGATGAGAATGTGTAGAAGCTTCAGAAAGAAAATCCATGCAAGAGCCATCAAAGAGAGAGGAGGAGTGAATGGACTGGAGGTGTGTAGTGGGATTGGCAGATGGCAGTAGAGATGGCTCACATGAGTACAGAGGTCAGAAATTAAAGGAAGACTATTCTTCTGGCTGTTACTGTTTTTTTCTAGAGTTCTATTTGGCATAGGCAGAAGGAGTAATTTAACTATTGTTTGGGGATTGTATAAGTGTATACAGCATAACAAGAGGGGAGCAAAGGAGTTTTATACAAGTCAACGAATGTAATGACTTCACGTGGGAGAGGAAATGAGTGAAGAGAGAGAATGCAAATGTAGAAGAATCCATGGTGCTGGAGTGAGCATACCAAGCATATCATCTTCCCACTGATAACTTCTGGATTTAAAAGAAAAGATCGGTGTATGCACATGTTATGATACAGTAGAGCATTTTCCACTCTCCACTGAGAATGATTCTCATCTATTTGTGCTATGCCTCATTTTGCAAGGAGGGCATTCTTATGTAGGGAAATCTTAATGATTATAAATGCTCTGCATATAGTCCATGCTGACTAGAAGCCGTGTCTCACTGAAGGAAGAATGTATTAAATGTACTAGGGAAGAGGGTGCATGGCCCCTCCCCAATAATTTTTTTCAATCTCTCTCTACCTTTTAATATTTTTCCTTTATTAAAAATAAATTCTCTTCTTACTCTTTGACCTACGAAAATTCCTGGAAAGGCGGTTTTTATCAGCAGATGTTGCTGGAGAGAGATGAAGGACAGGAATTATAGAGAGAAACCAATAATTAAAGAATAAAATATCTGTAGCTCAAAACGGAGATCTAATTGTAAAAAGCAAAGAAAAAACAAACACCAAAACTTCCAGAAGTAAATTAATGCTTAATAGAGTCATTTTCTTCATGGAAGACTCGTGCTGCCGTCACATTGGCCTCCCAGTTTCTGCTCCCCAACAGCCCCTTCTCCTGTGCATGAAAGTTCCATTTGTAACACGGGCTAAGCAAGTCACAAACCGTAACTGATCAGTTTTGTGTGCTTCTTCTATTCTATTTACCTGACAGCACCTTCTCTTTTTACATTATTTTAACCCCTAAGGAGGGGAATGGAAGAGAGGAATATAAACAGTGTTAGCCTAAGACAGGGTTTAGATACCAAGAGCCTAACACAAGGTTGACTGTGAATCTCCAGGAGATAAGACCTCATGTTATACTGTGTTTTCAAGAGGAGGGCAAATTAAACAGGACCACGACTGTGTAAGAATTTTGTGAATGACTCTAGGTGCTCATAGTTTCTTTGGCCTAGTTGTAGCAATTTGTAACCGTTATAAATATCTTGGTCACCTAACTTAATCCAAATGATAATCAAATTTTTTACTAAACACATACCAATATTTTGAGGTTTTAATAACTTTCTTAGACAACAAAACACCATCAAATGGCCATTAAAAATGCATAGTTAATATTGTAAGAAACAATTAATCACCTTGTTTAACCAAATGTTCCATCACAAGCTGTGTAATTCCAAGCCTCTGGATCTTATTCTGCCTTTGGGAGAAAACCAGAATTTCAATCAACACACAGTGTCACTCCTTAAGTGTTACAGGATGTTCATTTTCATTCTTTGAAAGTAGAGTGTAGTCACAATTGCTTTGATCTACCTCTAATATAATCAAGGGAAAGGATCTTGTCTTTTTATCTCTCATGTTTTTCTCTTTACACATTTGTCCTATTTCTTTCCGCTCCTCTGTGGTGACCTATTTCAATCCTCATTTGTCACTGTATGATTATAAATAGTGATTTTAAACTTTTAGCAAGATTTATTTTGTGCTGTACGTATTGTGTACTGTGAGTGATTACAAAAGAAATGAAAACTTTGGTTCTAAAGGTAGAAAAATCAAGAGGGAAGTCATGGGCATGTATAAGGCACCATGACCTTGTGAAAATCTTGTGTTCATTCAATAGGTGTGATTAGAGTTGGATGAGATTATTGAAATGTAAGGTTTCCTAAAGGAGTCAGTATGTGAATCATAAGTTCAGGGGAAGAATGAAAAACAAATTTCATATTAAAGAAGATACCACTCACCTACCACAACTGGCTCCCCTTTTTATTTCAGGAGTAGTTTCCCCTTAAACCTAAAGGAAAACTTCGATAAACCTAGTGATTGAAACAATGCAGGTTTTTTTCTTTAGATTACATGGCATGAGATTTTCAAAGTATAGGTGGCAAATAATACTAGGGTATCTCTCACCAAACCCATCCTCTGGGCTTCCTCCATCTCCTTCGTCCTCACTGTCTCCAGGAGATGCATCTGGAAAGCATCTTGATCTCAATTCTTTTCTATAAATACCCAGAAGTAGAAATGCTGGATCATGTGGTAGTTCTATTTTTATTTTATGAGGGACTGCCATGCTGTCCTCCTTAGCAACTGTGCCATCTTGAATTCTCACCCACCGTGTGCAGTATTCCAGTTTCTCCATGTCCTTGCACACCATATATATATATATATATATATATATATATATATATATATGCGTGCACCCTTCTAACAGGTGTGAGGAGATATTTGAGCTTCTCTGTTTATTGCAGCATATTCACAATAACCAAGATGTAGAAACAATCTAAAAGCCCATCAATGGATAAATGGATAAAGAAAGCGTGGTATATACATATAATGGAATGCTACTCAACCTCGCTAAAGAAGGACATCCTGCCATAGACAACAACATGGATAAACTTCGAGGACATCATGCAAAGTAAAATAAGCCAGTCACAGAAAAACAAATACTGTGTGATCTCACTATTATATGAGATGTTTAAGGTAGTCCAACTCATAGAAGCAAAGAGGAGAATAGTGGCTGCCAGGGGCTGCGGGGGAGGAGGTAATGGGGAGTGGCTATTCAACAGGTGCAAAGTTGCAGTTGTGCAAGATGAGTGTGTTCTACAGCATCTACTCCACGACATCATGCCCGCAGTTAAACAATACCGTGTTGCACACTTAAAAATATGTTAAGAGCGTGGATCTCACGTTAAATGTTCTTATCACAATAATCAAAAAAGAATCTGATCTCACCATGTTCTCCTAACTTACCGGATGAACTGCATACCCTTAAAAATGTCTACAGCCAGGGCGCCTGGGTGGCTCAGTAGGTTAAGCGTCCAGCTTCGGCTCAGGTCATGATCTCACGGTTCATGGGTTTGAGCCCTGTGTTGGACTCTGTGCTGACAGCTCGCTCAGAGCCTGGAGCCTGCTTCACATTCTGTATCTCCCTCTCTCTCTGACCTTACCCTGCTAGCGCTGTCTCTCTCTGTCTCTCAAAAATAAAAACATTAAAAAAAAAAAAGAAAAATCTATAGCCTTCTCCAGGGTGTGGCCCTGTTTCACTAACCTCTCCTCCCTCTCTCTCTCTCTTTCTCTCTCTCTCTCTCTCTCTCTCTCTCTCTCTCTCTCTCTCTCTCTCTGCTGGCTCTTTCATTCCTCTGAGACAACTCTTCCCTATCAGCCAGGCAAACTTCCTGAATTCTCAAGATTCAACTCAGATGCCATCTTCTTTATGAAGCTTTCCCTGAGTGTATGGTCATACACTAATCCTTTTGCACTTCTCTAAAACTAAACAGGCTCCTTTTATTTTTTCCATTTATGTGTAGCCTTATCTACTTCTGTGAGATTCTCGGAGGCAGTGTCATGCCTCAGACATTTCACCGGGTGTTTGTGACCATGGTTACCCAGACCAGATGTGAACCCTTCCTTCTTAAAGGCTCCTGAGTAATCGAGAAAAAGAGAGAGAGAGAGATTCATCAAATAGTCATGCACTAATTCTTTTAAACATATAATAAAGATAAATTACAGAGGAGAACATAGAGCATGAGAACTGAATAAATTCTGGGCTATTATGGTAAGAGCTAACATCGGAGTTGAGAAAGTCTCTTTGAGTACGCAGATTTATATATACATGCTTTTCTTTCGATAAGTTGGAATCATTTATAAGCCTTTTTAGTTTTTCTACTGGTTACATTCCATATTTTAATAATACAATTAATCATCTACTTCTAGTTTTATTAACCTTAAACCATATCTATTGACTCTTCACTGTAGAAGGTGAGGAAATTAAATTGTATTTGCAATGTAATTTTTATAATTGATTTCTTGTTTGCCTTTGTAATGTAATTATTGCTTACTCTGCTTCTTTCCCCTTTGCCTCGGGATTTTGGCTTGTTACACTGTCATTTCAGTTTTTCTAGCAGTTATTTTTATACAGTAGCATGCTGGTAACTGGCACTCGGAGTGTAGTTCCAGCAAGAAAGTTGACTGACATTTTCATTTATGTTAATGAGTAAAACAGAAGGAAAACAATGAAAGTGAGTGTCAGGATGTCACTCCTTTGTCTATGATATGACAGAATTATTCACTGAATCAGATCATCATTTCCATGTTCTAGAAGGATGTTCTCTGGATTTTTTTTTTGTGCTATTCAAAATGAATACATGGGGCGCCTAGGTGGCTCAGTCGGTTAAGCGTCTGGTTTCAGCTCAGGTCATGATCTCCTGGTCGGTGGGTTCGAGCCCCACGTTGGGCTCTGTGCTGTCTGCCTCAGATTCTGTGTCTCCCTCTCTCTCTGCTCTGCCTCTGTCTCTCAAAAATGAACAAATGTTTTTAAGAAATGGATACAGACACAATGCACATTTCATGTGTAATGCGCATTACTAACATTTTGTTCATTACTTTCTTAAGTTTGACAAAGGAGCTGTGTCGAACCCTGTTCTGCCAAGTTACTCAGTTTCTGCCATTTTGTTTCTCCCACCAGTGCTGACGTCAGGCTCCCTGCCTGTCCTCTGAGAATGGAGGGTAGGGCAGCCAAGGGCACGGACACGCCATCATCAGGAGTTCCATCATGCAGTTGTAACAACATAAGCAGCCTCAAGAGCATAATTCTAGTAAAATGTAGAAAAATAATTTTTAACAGGACTTTTGAGTATTTTATACATTTGTTTTGCTGTAAACTGTTTAGTTGCAGATTTATTATATACTTTAATTTTTACTAATGGATTTGCTTACCAACCAGTTTGCAAATGTCCTGAAAATTTAACTCTCCCCTCTTATGTACGAGTTTGGGGGTTGGGGGAGGGGAGGGCTCCAACACCGACTGCCTTCATCCCATTATATAATATATTTAAACATCCACTCTTGACTGATTTGTTTTAAAATAGTGTCTAATACCAGATTTCTATTAAAGATGAGGAAGAGGTGGGGCACCTGGGTGGCTCAGTCTGTTAAGCATCCAACGTCAGCTCAGGTTATGATCTCATGGTTCATGGGTTCAAGTCCAGCGTCGGGCTCTGTGCTGACAGCTCAGAGCCTGTAGCCTGCTTCGGATTCTGTGTCTCCCTCTCTCTCTGCCCCTCCCTTGCTTGTGCTCTCTCTCTTTATCAAAAATAAACATTAATTTTTTTTTAAGATGTGGAAGAGGTGCCTGGGTGGCAGTCGGTTAAGCATCTGACTCTTGATCTCGACTCAGGTCATGATCTCACAGTTTATGATTTTGAGCCCCACATTGGGTTCTACATTGGTGGTGTGGAGCCTACTTGGGATTCTGTCTCTCCTTCTCTCTGTCCCTCACCTGCTCATTTGTGTTCTCTCTCTCTCTCTCTCTCTCTCTCTCTCTTTCTCTCTCCTCTCCCAAGAAATAATTTAATAATTTTTTAAAGTTGAGAAAAGTAGTGCCTGCATTGTTTCTTCAGACTCTTCCTCCCTCCATCCCCAAGTTTCTCAACTCATTGCCATATTTTATTACTCAGCTTCCTATAAAACCAATGGCAAGGCATTGATTCACATTATCCCATACCATCAGAGATACTAGCCACTGTAATTACAAAAGAGAAATAAATAAGAAAAGATATAAAACCTTAGGGGGAAAAACCATCGTCAACCACAAATTTGGCAAGTGATGGAGAGAGATCATTCCAGACAGGAAACAGAACCCAGACATTTTGAAAGGATTGACCATCTGAGATGAAGAAAGAGCCTAATGAATTTGACTACATATGAACATTAACATATATGAGAGGAAAAGGGCTAATGCCCTTAATAATTGTTTATAACTTAGTTTTAAAAAGCTAACTTGATAGAGAAAAGGAGAAAATGCATGAGGGTTGTCAATTGTGCCTTAAGAAAGCCAAACAGGGTCAAAGCTCATTTTCCTCTCCACTAACTCTGTTTCTTAAAAATAAACTTTTTCTTGGAATACCTTTAGTATTACAAACAAATTATAACAATGGATTTCCCTTTCACTCTTTAACATTTTTTTTTTACCATGGCAAAGTTTTCATAACATAAATTAGCCATTTTGAAGTAAACAATTGTGGGTCTTAACGCATTCATACTATTGTGCAAGAACCCACTGCATCCAGCTCCAGAACATTCTTATTGCCCCAAAGCAATTCCGTCCTCATCCGGCAATTTCTCCCCTCCCCATGGTTATCTCCTTCAGCTCCTGGCAACCACCAGTCTGCCTTCTGTCTCCATGGATTTACCTGTTCTGAATGTTTCGTATGTATGGAGTCATACGGTATGTGACTTTATGTGCCTGACTTCTTTTCACTTAGCATGTTTTTGAGGTTCAACCACCCACTGATTCACAGTGGCTTTTCACGTTCTGACATGAACAGATCAGAACATTTATTACGGTCCTTCTCTATTCACAGCCTTTCTTGGTTTCTCACCCTGTGCCAGTAATGGTCTGAATCATCTCTGGTCCTACATGGTGCTGAAGTTGCTTTTTTGTTTTTTGTTTTCCCTTCCTGAGTTGTTTTTTTCCTTTCTATTCCATAGTTTTATCCAAAAAGTAAATGTAAACATGTGGAATGGTAGTGATATCAGTGAGAGTGTGGTGGTGAACTCTGTCACAGACTAGGATGATTTGGTGGACTCCCCGGGGTAACTGGGAATGGCTAGCATCTGGGGCAGCCTGGGACACGTGGCAGCCACCATCATGTGCGATGAGCCAATGCGTGTAACTGCACACACCCCTCAGCCTCCCAGCTACAACTGCTGTACTTAATTTTATACCTACACACTCCACATTCATCCGCAGAAACTGTTCTCCCCAATTCCCACTTTACTCTCCGAGGGCAAGGCATTTTAAAAGCTACCAAATGTCTGCCTGAAAGATTAAAGAATTGAGTCATAGTAGTAGTGCTACATTGACCATACATCAGAAGGAAGAAACGGAAGCAGAAGCAAAGTGATTGAAACTTGGGAACTTACTGGTGTTTTATGAGACAAAATTGCTCCCAAAGCACTTTACTGAAGGGAGGCCAGCCTCGAAATGAGAGGCTAAACTAAGAATTGGGGGAGACCAGTGTTAAGCCTTTCCTTCAGAATAATAGCTCAAGGCGAGAGTGGTCCCTAAACTCCTAGCATCATTTAGTATGTTTACTAGTAACAGTTAGTCATCATCTGGCCCACAGCGTCTCCCCTTGTGCTGGGCTGAGTGGTTCCATCATGGATTCTAGAGAGAAGCAGGCAGCACCAAGGGCCTCTGTCTCTGCCGTGAAACACAAAACGCCAAGGACAGATGCATCTAGTCCAGCGTGCTGATCTGGGAATCCCCACGTGGGGAGAGCATTTAATTTTTAAAAATATTTCTGAATTGCCACGAGGATTCTTTGCGGAGCTTCTCCTCCGGGTCAGGCCTCTAACTCCTCAGAGATGCGCTTCACGAGTGAGGGCTCTCAATTTGTCAGGCTGCCTGCCCCGGAGCTGCGATGTTTTAGATGTGGACCATTGTGGTTGAATATTTTTCTTTCTTTACTTTCATGGAAAAATGGCCCTTGTGTGAAGGATAAACTAGGCTTGTTTGCAAGGAAAACGCCCTGTCCTGTTACATGGTTCTGGGTGAAGGAACTTGTCAAGTGTTGTCTTTAGTTCAGGATAACTCTACCAGCACTGGCTTGCTTTACTGTAACATGAATTCATCATGGGACTTAGCGAAACAACCCAGAGAAAGCCATAAAAATGAGTTATTAGCTAAGAGATACTGCAATTTTTTTTTTCAAATTCACTGGGTAACTGACCCACAGCTTTATTTTATTAAATTACGTAACAAAACAGAGTACGCTGTGAAAATCAGGTTGTAAATTTCTCTTCTAACAGTTTTATACGTATATAAATTAATGATGATCATGTAGAATATTCATTTACCCAAGTTCTAAGTTTCTCCACCCAGGAAACGTATATTCAGTTCAACACCCAACACATTTCAGGAAACTTCATTTTGGTCATGGAGCCTAACCCTCAATATTTAAAACCATTGAGACCTCAAACTGAAATATTCAAAACCTAGTAGCTGTGACATATCTTCACAAACACAATTATACAACCTAGCCTATATATATGTGTGTGTGTGTGTATATATATATATATATGAATATATATAACTCATATTCATATATATGAATTTTCTTCTATTTGTCACATTTTCCCATGGACTAACAGATAGGAAAGCAGTTTGAAAACTGGGTACATTGCAAAGAGGTCTGTCAGGGACGTAGCATGCCTGGGTTCAGGGCCAGCTTTCTCTAACTACCTGTGTGAATGTGAGCTTGTCATTGCCCATCTCTCTCTTCTGTTCTCTTATCTGGGGGAAGAAAGAGGGTTTTGAACAGTAGTTCTTGACCAAGATACCATGAGATCACCTTGGGATTTTTTTCTTCTTTTTAAAATAAACTTGTCCACACTTCCCTGCATTCCCCCAAGACAGTCTGTTTCAGTAGACTTGGTTTAGTTCATTTCCACTTAAATTCCTCTGGGGAGGTGCTCTCCCTCCTCTGGTCCAGCTCCAGAAACCATTCTCCAGTCACAGAGCTGTACTGAGAAGATTTGTAACATTGGCAGCAGCATCAATGATATTATCTGAAGTGTTTACATCGGTGCTAGCCCTGAAAGTCTTGAGCCCAGGAAACTTCCTGATAAGACATGAGTTAGCTGTTCTAAATCTATTATGACAACAAACCAATTTCTGAACCAAAAATCTTGTTGTGTGGCATAAGATATGGCCCGACATATATTCCAACAGTGGTACAGAACATTTGAATGTAGAATGGTGCTCACTCACCTGTCACTCTGGTGAGAAGAAGGGACTGAATGGGGATATCATAACTGCTGCATTCATTGGTAACTTCCCTTCCCCAGAGCCCAGAGGGCTAACAGGTCCGACCAGGCTCAGGTAGAGTAGCAGGAGCAGAACTTTCTCAGGTATGCCGATGAGGTGCACATCGGTGATCTGGGGAAAAGTGCGTCATCTCTTGTATAGTTACCTGTTGAATCAGTAGCTGGGGCCAGCTTCCTGGACGGGTCAGGGAAGCAGTCACACAGCAGTGCTGTGCTTGTTTTAATGCCCTGCTGTTCATAGTCTTGAAGTTCTTAATAATTTTTGAATAAGGGTCTTGCATTTTCATTTTGCACTTGGCCCTGCAATGTATGTTGGAGCAGTAAAGCCAAGCACTTCATACCATTTTCTTTGGTTCTTTTCTTTTTTCCTTTGAGGATCACTCTTTAAGGACATAGTTTCATCACTGGCAAGAAGCATTTCCTTTCATAGCCATGACCCACATGTCAGCTGCATAGCAAGTTCATCCTCTTCAATCCTTTTTTTTTAATGTTTATTTATTTTTTTTAGAGAAAGAGCATGCATGAGGGAGGGGCAGAGAGAGAAGGAATCTCAAGCAGGCTCTACATTGTGAGCACAGAGCCCTGTGTGGGGCTTGAACCCATGAACCACGATATCATGACCTGAGCCTAAACCAAGAGTTGGATGCTTAACCGACTGAGCCACCCAGGTGCCCCCAGCCCATTCTCCTAACCACAGCTTTGTCCTGGGGAGTGGCTCTCCTTAATACTTGTCCACACATTGACCCCATCACAAACCCCCTTTCTCATCAAGAGGGGAGCATGTGCTGTCCCAACGCCCAGATCACAATAATTACAAGACCTCAGATCCTGACTAATAGGACAAATGACTGCCAGATAGTCCTCACACACTGGTCTTTCTGGCAGAAGTGAATTTCAGAATGATCATCTCCTTGCTTCTAATAAAGTCCTTGCGGGGGAAAGGGAGGAGGCTCCGGAACTTTGTTTCTCCTTTAAGTTTTTGGGATAGCCAGCAAGAGGGCCTTGGGCATTGTCTGTAAGTGTACAGACAAAGTGTACAAACGTACCTTTTTTAGGAATAGCCATCAGCAAAATTCCGCGAATGAACAAGTTTATAATTTCACAATTTATCGAGTGTAGGACTCTATCTATCTATCTAATGTATATTTGAAGTAGGTAACTGATGATTTTCTCCCACTTTTTGGACTAGATCAGAGGAGGACCAAGCTGAGAATTCAGTATAGTCCACGTTGTATTATGATCTGTAATGGGATCCTGCAAGTCGATTTAGACACACAAGGTAGACTACGATGTCCAAAAGAGAGGAACGTACTGTTTGTGCAGGTGGACGCGCAGCCATTCCTGCTACTGAGAGCTGTGCCCCCTGGGGCCTCCTAAGAAGACTATTGCAAAATGAGTCTTCAGGGCCTGTGGGGCAGACACAGAAGTGCAGGCTCACCTCCGGCTTCAGGCTTAAGAGGACGGGCTGCCTGGCGGAGAGCCTGTGATCAGCTGATGTCTCCAGCTGTTCGCTGCTCCGGGTCTGTCTGGGCTTTCAAGCTTCTCCAGGTGGCCTCCAGGCAATGACTGAAGATGAATGGTAGGAGGGTTGGGCCATTTCCGCACCCCCGCCACCCACCCTGCAGGACTCCGCCACCATGCCTTCACCGCCCCAGAGCTCTTTTCTGGGCTGACAAAGACTTGATCAGGTCTACATGAGGCTCTGTCAGCTCCCCGTGCCCAACCCTGCATCTTGCTCTTTTCTGTTGCTGATGCCACTCCCCGAAAAAATGCCACGGTCCTGACTCCATCTCTGCAGGTTTCCCAGAGAACACAATCTACAAAACACCCTGACAGTCAATGCATAGATGAATTTTATGGAGCTCCTTTTTGTTAAGATGATAATATACTATAAAGTCTGAGCAGACTTTGTGTGAGCAATGCAAGGAGGACAACAGCAAAGCTAAAGGAGACATAGCACTCCGCCTGGGTTTATTCTAGAAGAAAAGACACCCCACCTAACTTTCCTGCCATGTTCTGTAAACATTGTTCTCCTGGAAAGAGCATTTGATACCTACTGAGCAAACTTGAGCTCAGAATTAGAGTCCCTGGAACACAGATGATGTCCAGAGACAGCCCTGTGAGGGACCTAGGGACTGTGACCACATTGTCAGAGCCACTTCAGTTCCTCAGTGTTCTTTCTTATTTGATTTTATTATCTTCACACCTCATCGGAAACCTCGGAAGGTCTGTGACTTAGAATCTAAACTTCAGTCGCTAATTTTTTAGTTAGCCCCTTATGTCCAATTAATCACCGAGCTTTGCTTATGTTTTCCCTGAAATCTCTTGCCTTTCTCTTGATCATGCCATGCCTGAGTGATCTTTTGCCTAACTCTGCAGCAGAGAGGAGCGAATCATGCACCAGCTTTGTTTTCTTTTCCTCCTGGGCAAAATAACTGGCTGGCATCTTATAAAGCACACACAAGCATGAATTGTAAACAGGAGTTGGTGAGGAAGTTGTGTTTCTGCCCATTGGAGTTCTTGTAAATTATGTTGACAACTTTTTATTGGCATCGTTGTGCCGATGGAGATGTGGGTCTCCCAAGAATATGTGCACTGACCATTGAACTGTTCCCTTGGCTAGCATTTGGTACACATTTTAAGCTCCTTAGTTTAGCACATAAATCACATACTAATTTATGATATGCTATCCCCCCAACCCCACCATCACTGCCCCTGCAACCCAGCTACACAAACAGCATTCCAGCTCCTGGCAATTATAATGATTCATGCTTTATCTGTACTGTTGTTTGTTTTTTTATAGGATCCTTTTTATTGCCTTCTGCTTAAAGACAACTCCTTCAGTCCTTCAAACCTCAGCTTAAACATCTCTTCCGAAGTGAACCTTTCTGTGACCCCCTGGTTTGATTCCTTTCCTTCCATGTGTTCCCACCAAACATCAATCACACTTTTACCATAGCACCTGCCATATTGTCCCCTAAATGTTGTTACACCCCCGATAGATTGCAAACACCTTGAGAACTCTAATCCTGTGTTATTTGACTTCATACCTAAATGAGCCCCGAACTGTTGAATGACTATAGTTTGTTTTCTATGTTGACATCTTCATGCTCTCTCTGTCTTTTACTCCAGGGCCTAAAATTAGCTGTCAGAACAGATGGCTGAAAGGAGCTGGCCTTAAGTGTGCTAAAAAGTAGGTTTAATTGTGATCATGGCCATGCTTCTTTCTCAAGGGTTCCATTTCTGAAATGGAAATTAATTTGATGCTTCTCTGGAGTGATGTTCAGATTAATGTTATGCCATTTGTAAAGGCCTCTAGGACTCTCAGATGAAGGGCATTTGGTATTAGCCTCATTGTTACTTGAAGCTGTTTTTTAGGGTTCATCTATTTGCTACTCAGCAAGACATTTGACATTCTCTTAATGCAGCATATCCCAGGATTAATTAAGAGATTTCTGGAAGGCTTGGGGACACACCTACCCTACTGTAACATCAGTGTGCTTTGCATGTTGATCTTGACATCCTTACGTTCAATAATTATGGTGTATTTAAATGATAATCTACCACACAATTAAGGCCCCCTTGTTGCTGTAAAGATTCTGAATAGAATTTTATAGCTATAGATAGTGAATACATTCTCCAAGATTTTCTACTGAATTTGAAAAGAAACCCACATTCTTGAGCTTTGCTCACTTAACTATGACATCTCTCTACATAAAGACTGTTAGCTAAAACCATAAAAGAATGAATAGAGGCATCCATGAGCATAAATAGTTACCCAAGCAAGGATTTAGAGTCGTACTCTCCTGTACTCACACTGATGCTTCCAGCGTTAAGAACAGATGCCTTTCTTCAGTGACTTGATTTAAGGGTCAAAATGTATTCAAACTCTGGAGTGGAAAATATCTGTTCTGTAGGATTTCTGAGGGGTCATTATTTATGAGATCAGGCATGGCTTGATCATGTGGCAGTCTGGACAACTGCTTTCCTCACACGCCTAAAAGCAAACAGCCACCGGAGCAGCCATTTCTATACATGATGTCTCATGCCCAGAAGCTATAGAAATAAATTGCTCAAGGCAGCTGTGCTTTCCTTTTGCCAAACATTCAAAGGTTCCATTTTTAACCCAGGATATCTATTATTAAGACAATCAGCTAAGATGTCAGTTCAAAGGCTGTAGGGGAATCTAGGTCTGCAGCATAAATAACACGCCGATTCCCTTTTCCTGCTGTGCCAGAATAGCACTTCTCTCCTTTTCTATAGGAGACGCTACTTCCACAGTCATTATCTGAAAATACTGCTTTTTATGATAACTCGCCATTCAAGAACTTAGCTATAATTGTGTTATGAAAAGACTTTAATCTAGTCCCAGGATGTATTTAAAATTTAAGACCCTCTGCAATCTGGCTCCATCGGCTTTATCAAGTCAATTTCCCGTTGCTCTCAACGCTGGCCCTGCTGCCGTCTGGTAAGGTTCCTCCGTCCTGTTCAGCGTTCTATACTTGCATGGCTTCAAGCAGAATACTCTTCACGTTCTCTCTGCCCAGCCAGGTCCATTCTGTTGATGTTTGACATGGGAGCCCCATTGAAGCCTCATGAGCCCTCTTTCCACATTTATCCGCAGTCTCTTTAATTTCAATTTATAAACTTCATACTTCACAATTAGCAACCTAAGTCTCATAATTCAGCAACAAATGGCTTATTAGTACACATGATTTTCTTATTTATGTGCATCAGTCTCTTCTCTTATGCTCCAGCTGAAGGCAAATGGCAAGATGTGTGTCCTTAACTTTTAGACCAAACTTCTTTTTTTCCCCTGTTTTCTTAAACTGAGGTGAAATTTGTCCAAAGTAAAATTCACCCTTTATAGTGTACATTTCTGTGAGTTTTGACAAATGCATACTATTGTGTAGCCACCACAATAATCAAGTTACAGATTCATTCCATTGACCCACACGTTTCCATTGCGACCAGTTGTGGTCAGCCCTCCCCTCCCCGACCCACGTCCCTGATAAGCACTTACTTACCTCCTGTCTCTCTAGTTTTGTGTCCATGGAACCAGACAGAATGTAGACTTTTGTGTGTCGAGTCTTTTACTTAGCAGAATGCATTTAGAATTTATCCATGTTATGTGAGGCAGGAGTAAACTCCTTGGGGTTTCTGAGCAGGATTCCAGTGTATGGACACACTCAGTGGGTCCATACATTTCCTAGTTGGCGAGTATTTGGGTAATTTCCAGTGTGGTACAATCCAGTCACTATATGCATTTGTATACAGATTTTTATTTGAACACATGTTTTAATTCACTTGGATGCTTGCCTAGAAGTGGAAGAGCAAGGGAAGTGAGTGTTCACCTTCATAAGAAACTTCCAGCCTTTTCCATGGTGGTCGTAACATTTTGCAGTTGTACCAGAGTGCATCCAGTTGCTTAGAGTCTTGGTCATTGTTGTAGGTGTGCAGCAGTTATCATGTGGTTTTAATTACCGCTTCCCCAATGACTGATGACGTCACTCCTTCACGCGCTCACTTAGGCTCTGTACTTCCCCCCTTGGCTATCCCGTCGCACCAGCAAGGCACTGAGAACACGCTAGATGCGTAACGAATATTCGCAGATGGTTGGATTGCAGAACCGGCCCCACTCTTGTGTGCCAGTCGCTTCCTGTTACTAGCCACTCCCATTTTTGAGCACCTACTGTGTGCCAGGCATTAAGTGCTTAACATGTGGTATCTTATTTAACACCCACGTAACCCTGTGACGATGGTGGGTATTATTATCCCTACTCGATATGAAGAAGGCAAACGATGCAGACTTGTCCACATTCTTCTAATCCTTCCTTTTCCCCCCAAAAGGTCCTTGTGTGGAGCTTTGGGTACTGCTTGCCAATGATGGGATGAGTGAGCTGAAGTAATCCAAAATAGGCTAAAATAATCTATATAATGAAGAGTTGATCTAGAGATTGGTGGGACCACGGGGAGGAAAGGAACCTGTACTTGGGAGAGGTGGGGGGAGGTAGAGTAGTAGAGATGGGGGAAGGAGGAGGGGAGAGAGGATTTTTGTTGGTGCGGTTATTTGGTTTGATTTAATTTGGGTTGGGAGAAAAGACAGAGTAGGGGAGAGCAACTACAAAGAGGAGACTTTGGGGAGCCCGGCAGACGACGGGAGCACTCAGGATACTGGCTGTTTAAACGTGGAACATGATTCTTCTGGAGGGTTTTGAGTGAACCTAACAGAAGTATGGCTTTGGGGGGCAGGACTGAATTCGTTTTCATTTTGACCATGGTGAAAATCATAATGTTTATTCAGATTTCACCAGCCACCTGGGCCAGTGTGTGTGTGCAGTTTCATGCCATTTTGCCAAATGTGTAGCTTTGTATAACCACCACCACAATCCAGACTTTTAACTATACCACAAGACTCCCTTAGGCCACCCACTTATAGCCATACCCACCATCCCTAACCCTCTGCAACCACTAATCTGCCCTCCATTTAGTGATGATGTTATTTCACAAATGTCACGTGTACAGAATCATGCAGGATGTATCCTTCTGAGACTGGCTTTTTGACTCCACGTGATTCTTCGAGGTTTATGCGAGTTGTTGCACGATGAGTAGCTCTTCCCTTCTGCTCCTGAGTGGTGTTCCTGGGTGTGAATGCACCATAGCTTGTTTAAATATTCACCCACTGAAGGACATTTAGGTGGTTTCCAGTTTGGGACTATTATGAACAAAGCTGCTATGAACATCAGTTTCTGAGTCCTTTTTTTCCCCTCAATTTTAAAAGAAAATGTCACACTATTTTCCAGCCACGCATATTCCTACCAGCAGTGCATAAGTCATCCAGTGTCTCCACCTCTTTGCCAGTATTTGAGGTTAACGTTATTATTTTTTTTTAATTTATTTTTAAAAGAGAGAGAGAGAAGAGAGACAGACCGCATGACTGGGGGAGAGGCAGAGAGAGAAGGAAACAGAATTCAAAGCAGGCTCCAGGATCTGAGCTGTCAGCACAGAGCTCGATGCAAGGCTTGAACTCATGGACCACGAAATCATGATCTGAGCTGAAGTTGAGTGCTTAACCAACTGAGGCACCCAGACACCCCAGCATTATTTTTTATTTTAGTTACTCTGATAGGCATGTGGTGATATTTTATTGTGGTTTTAATGTTAATTTATGGAATAACAAATGATATTGAGCATCCTGGCACATGCTTGTTTCACACTTGCAGAGCCCCTCTATTGGAATATCTCTTCGTATCTTTTGCCCATTTTCTAATTGTATATTTGTTTTTAACTGTTGAGATATGAGAGTTATTTATATGTTCTAAACACAAGCCCTTTGTCAGATATACAATGTGCAAATATTTTCTCTGCTATAATGTGTCTTTTCATCCTTAGCAGGGTGTCTCACAGATTATTGTGTTCAGTTTTTCTTTTATGAACCGTGCATTTGCCATCAAGTCTAACTCTCTGCCTTGTCCTGGGTCCTAAAGATTTTCTCCTGCTTTTTTCTGAAAGTTTCATGGTGTTGGGTTTTATGTTTAAATCCATGGTCCACTTGAAGTTGATGGTTTTTAATGTTTGTTTATTTTTGAGAGAGACAGAGACAGACAGACAGACAGAGACCAGAGGAAGGGCAGGCAGAAAGGGAGAGAGCAGGAATCCCAAGCAGGCTCTGGGTTGTCAGCACAGAACCTGACAGCGGGTTCGAACTCCCGAGCTGTGAGATTCTGATGTGAATTGAAACCAAGAGCCAGACGCTTCACCGGCTGAGCCACCCAGGCGCCCCTCAGCTGATTTCTGTGTAAGGTATGAGGTTAAGGTCAAAGTTTACTTCATTTATTTATATATTGACTTTTTTGGCTGATGGATATCCAGTTGCTCCAGCATCATTACTGAAGGGCCATCTTTCCCTCATTGAATTGCTCCTTCTCGTTTTTAGAAAATTAGTTGGGTGGAATTGGATTCTTATTTCTGCGAGATGCAACCCGTGCCAAGACTGCTAACGAGACAGCCGATTCCTACTCACGCTTCGTGTGAATGGAGAAATGGAAATTTCAGGACTTTAACACCATGTAGTCTCTGTCTTTTTACCCTTTAATTGTCCTTTATTCAGTGTTTGTAAGAGTCATATTCTTAGGACCAAGAATTGTATGGTATCTTTTATGATGTCTTAGATGTCAAAAGAGAGTTCTGATGCTGTATCATCACCACAAGGCTGGTCCGGAACTGAGATGAAATGAACGTCACAGTTGTACCTTTCACTTCAGTAGAGTCAGGAGGCTGGGCACTGCAAGCTCAGAAAATGCGTAAGAATACTTCTGGTATCTTTGCACAATATTGTGACATCCACATCTGCAGAATTCTCGCAGACTCTTACCTAAATGTGGGTGAAACCAGCCCTTCGATTTCTAAAGAAAAAAAGAAAAGGAAAAGCAATCATCTTTCATTTAGCTACCGTGGTTGGTGTTAACAAGGCTGGATTACTAGGATTTAAATGAAATGTCATATTCTTTTTACACGCAGAAAGCTACAGTGACACAGATTTGCTCCTGCGTGTGACAGATCAGGTCAGCAGAGGGCTCATGACAACCCTGGAGGTGTAAGATTCAAACCCTCCACACGGATAGTTAAAGATAGTAGAGGAGCATCTGAGCGGCTCAGTCGGTTAAGCGTCTGACTTCACCTCAGGTCATGCTCTCGCAGTTCACGAGTTCAAGCCCTGTGTTGGGCTCTGTGCTGACAGCTCAGAGCCTGGAGGCTGCTTCAGATTCTGTGTCTGTCTCTGCCTCTCCCCTACTCATACTCTGTCTGTCTCTCTCTCTCTCTCTCAAAAATAAATAAACATTTTAAAAGTATAAAAAAAAAATAGCAGAAAAGTGGCCCAGGAAGTCTGTTTTCTGGCAGTTTCCTCACATAATTTCACATGTATTTTCTAATTTGACTTTGAGTCACATAATGTAATATAAATAAATAAATAAATAGAATTTTATGCAGTTTTAAAAGGCAATGCAAAGATAATACCAATGCCGTTATTCCCTTTTCTTCCCCTGAATTTTTTCGCTTCCTATAGCAACCGTTATACTTGATTATAACTGTTTATCTATTAATTGTTCACCCTTCACTAAACTGTAAGCCTCCTGTAAGCAAGGATAAATTCACAGTCATCTTTGGAACCATATTGCCTGGTACAGTGGCTGGTCTATGAACGCTAACATCCGCTTTGTCAGCATGATTACTTTGTAATTAAATTATCTTACTTATTTTTACTTTGACCATAGAAGGACACTTGAATCAGCTTTGGAATTACTTCCTCAAATACTGTTTGTGTGTAGGTGGGGTGAAGAACCATATAGAACATTTCCAGACCCCAACTTCCATAGACATTTGAGTGAGTGTACACCCTCCAGGCCACTGATAGCACATCGGCTATTTTTATAAATGGAAGTGCTCTTAGAGAAGATTGTTAGCTTCCTAATTACTCTGTGATGCAACACATGATGACATCGTGTCCTGCATGATGTTTGCTGACTTTACAACATTGTCTTATCCAGTTTCCAGTTTTCATGTGAGAATCACAGCATCTATGTTAAAGGGAAAAAAAGAAAGAGAGACTCTTACAAAATAAAATATGGTTCAGTCTTCAGAGAGTTAAATCACTAGACACTGCAGGTTCAAAAAGCAAGATTTGTGATCATTTTTGGTGAGACCTGTTGTTTCTGACTCTTACTGTGGCTAAATGGTGTTTTCCCTCTCTCCTACCTGAGCACCATACAAATCAGTTAAGGATGATGAGCGCTGCTCACTGAACTCTTTTAGACCAGCCACTGTGGGTTCATGCAGAAAGTAGTTACTAAAAAAGATCACATAACCATTTACAAGTATAAACACTAAGTTTGGGTTGCAGAGGCGCACTCTGGAGCCCAGTGTTACAGTGCCATAATAGAATTATACCCATAGATGCTTGTAAACACATGTAAGTTTCCAATCAGCTCTAACGGTACTCTGGATATATCTCAAGAGCTTTAGTATCATCGCACCGAGACATAAACATCTTTAATAACCTTCCCTTAAGGATTTTTAAAGAAAAAGCTATGAAAAACCCTTGACCATGGAGTTTTTCTTAGATGGGAAATAAAGAATAAAATGGACAACAAGAGATGCTATAATTTGATGTTCCCTTGCAGGAAAAGTTTTAAAAGATATTTAAAGAGGTTATTATTTCTGTTTGCAAATACAAATGCACGTCACTGCCTTCATTGGACTTTCTGCTGCCCACAGGAATTTTGGTGGCACAGCTCCCCGGGGAGATCCTGGGCACCGAGCACTACCAAATGGTCCAGCTGAGAATCTAAGCCCCAACTGGAAACAAGAGCAGGAAAGAATGGCCTTTCACATTCTCACGTTTGAAGCAACTGCTGAGCCTGCTTCTTTCTAGCCGACATAGCTGCAGATGAGGCTGATGACGTTAGCAAATTAAAAGCAAATCCCAGCACTGGATTAATTAAAATTTTTCTAATCTGGCTGGCATTCCTATTAATGACAGTTTTACATGAGAGTTTGATGGACTCTGGGTGAATCTGCTACCTCCTGTACCCAGACCTCTCACTGTCTCTAAATTATTCACTTAACTACTAGTGGTCATAGGTGTACTAATAGTAACTGCATAGTGACAGGAAGGCCTGAATGGAAATGTTTGACACTGAGTTATATTATAGTTTGGCTGAGACCATCACTCAGAGTCACAAATTATGTCACCAGGAATAGGAAGTTTCAGCTCAAATCTGGAACTAAGTATAAGCTACTTACTATCTAAGTATTAAACACCAGAGTGAAGAACTTAAGCATGTCTTCATTCCCTCCATCCCTCTCCTCGCCACCCACACTGTGGCTTATGCTCCTCCATGCCCGAACCCCATTACTGCCCCTGTGATTGAAACACCCACATCTTTAGGTTTCCCTCAGCAGAGAAGGTTTTATTTTCTATGTCCTTGTTACCACTACAATAATTGAAAATCTTCTACTTTCTATATTCCCATCATCCACATTGAAGGTAATATGATCCCACTTCTGACACCCCCATCCTGTGCATTTTAATGAAGATGGACAGCCCTCTATTCTTTGTGTTTATTACCTATGCTTACCTCGTGTTCTTCTCTTTTTCTTTCATTATTTTTCTAACACTGAGGATCTATTATTATTTCACTCTGAGATTCACTTGTATTTTTATGAATTCCGATTTTCCAAATATCAAACATCATGGATGTTCTTTCCAGTCTAGAGTCACCTAAATGCTAATAACTCTCAATTTTATCCTAAGAATCAGAAAATAAAAGAGCTTACAGTATATAAACTAGATAAACATGTTCACTGTATGTACTGTTGTATCTGTGGGAGAAAAATTGTTCTAAAATTAACTTCTCAAAAGCAAACAGCAGACTCTAAGCAAGGTTAATGTTACATGCCCTGTATTTCAATTTACTTTCATCCAGTTCTGTTGAGGATCACCAAAGGAGCTAATAACCCTGAAGTGTGGGATCATGTTAAACAAAAAGAGGACTTTTTGGTTCATTGATGCACCATGTTACAAAGCGTGTCCTTTTCAAAGTTTGATGTGGGCTTTCAGCTCTCCCTGGTACCCGTGAGCACACTGAACTGTGGCCCAGAGCCCAGAGGCTGTCACATGTGGTGACTTGGTCATTATGGCAAATCTCGATAGTTGCCAAACCCACCTAATGTATTAATTAACACATCAGTTCACCAAGTGTTCAGTGCTTTTTCTACGCTCAGCATTCTGTTAGATGCTATTTGTAAACAAAATAAATCTAAAACATAGTTTCTTAAACAGAACCCTCAAGAGTTGGGTGGGCAATCATACTTAATCTGTGATTGGGTTGGCAACTAAAATCAATCATTTTGGAGTTGTCTCTCGGGTTTGTTTTTGTTTTACATATGTATTTGTACCTGAGTTAGCCGCATTATAGCATTTTTGTTGGTTTTGTTTTCTTTGTGGTTGACTTTGGACTCAGTTGACAAAATCAAGATACATGTGTTTAGGCTTTATAATTTTCAATCATTTGCTTAACCCTCCACGTGAAAAGAGAAAGTTGCTAAGATGTGTGTTAATCTAAGTAGAGTGGGCACCAGGAAAATGGTGGGGTTTGTGGGGTTTGTGTTTTATGCTTCCCTTTGCTCTGCTCTGTGGAGCTTTCATGTGTCCTCCAGACTGGTGTTGCCCCTCAAGGAACTGAGACTAGTAAGGAGCATTACTCTCTTCCGTTTCTTCAAAATTTACCTTAACTCTGTGCCATTTCTTCAGGGAATTCCCTGACCCTCTAAAAATTGAATCAATTTCTCTTTGATTTTATTGTCCCGGTGAATCCTAGAGGAAAACATCCATAGGAAATCAAGCATGCAACTCAGACATTAGTTAAAATATAATCCCATAGGGTCCTGCTTGGCTGGCTACATTTTGAGAGGGACACTGGTTCAAGATTTACTTGTAACTGCCAAAATCGGCATATTTTTATGATTTCCAAGAGCAATCAAGTTCTGGCACACTGATTTATAAACTTATAGCCAATTGTTTAACAATGCTTCAGTTCATTACCAAACTTTGGAAATTGTACCAGACATCAATCACGTTGTAGTCCCAGATAGGGCATGCCCTTCTGATCTGCACATCTGTATGTCATACACCAAAAGGCCATATGATGCAAGAAGAATGAAAACACAGGTGGTTGGGTATTTCAAGGAGATTTTCTACCCAATCTGATGATCAACTGTTTCCCATTCTTGGCTATTTTTGTTTAAGGAGTTGGGGCCAGTCTTACAACACTAGGATGGCCTCTCCTTAGAAACAGTGATGGAGGGACACCCAGGTGGCTCAGTCAGTTGAGCATCCGATTCTTGATTTTGGCTTAGGTCATGATTTCAGGGTCATGGGATCAAGCACTGAGCATGGAGCCTGCTTGGGATTCTCTCTCTCTGTCTCTCTCTGTCTCTCTCTCTCTGTCTCTCTCTCTCTGTCTCTGTCTCTCTCTCACTCTCTCTCTGTCCCTCCCCTACTCACACACATGAGCACACAATGCTGGAAAGCTACCGATCCATCCCTTTTCTCTGATGTTAGATTTTATGCAGACCACCACACTCCTAATTTCATTTGTCACTAATGTGTTCCAATTTCTGAGATAACAATCTTACATGAATTACATTGTAAACTGACCACAATATATTTTTATAGCAACACTTAAAATATCATCAGCAAGATTTTGCACATATCATTGTTGAAGGTAGTTTACTTTTGAGGAGATTTATGTGGCTGATAGTTCCTTGAGAAGCATGTAAAGTCTTAAAACTCTTTGTGAAAGGATGCTATTTCTGGGATTTGGACATAGTTGCAGAGCAGCGTGTAATTAGGCAGTTTCCACTCCTTCATCTAATTATACCAACAAGCATGTAAGGGAAGATATATTTTTTTCCAGGGTTGTCTACTTAATATTTTGTCCATTGCAATAACCTGTCTTCTAGATTTATAAACTGTACATAGCATAGTTATGTGAGACTGTGATAGTTAATTTTATGTGTCAACTTGACTGGGTCACAGTGTGCCCAGATTAAACATTATTTCTGGGTCTGTCTGTGAAGCTGTTTTCAGATGAGATGAGCACTTGAATCAGTAAACTTCATAAAGCAGATGGCCCTCATCAAAGCGAATATGCATCATTCAAGCCATTCAGGAAGCAGAGGATAGGAGGCTTTATTGTCCCCTTCCCTGCCTGAGCTGGGACATTGGTCTTCTCCAGCCCTGGGCCGAGATTTACACCAGTGGCTACCCAATTCCCAGGCCTTTGGACTCAAACTGGAATTACACCACCAGCTTGGCTGGATCTCCATCTTGCAGACAGCAGACTGTGGGACTTCTTAGCCTCCATAATTGTGTGAGCCAGTCCCCCATAAGGAATAAATATATGTCTATTAATAGACCGCTATTCCAACCCTCTGCCTTTTAGTACCTCCAAACCCCTAATGACATAATCCCGTGTTCTCCACTAGGGTGACTGCTTAAACCATTGAAGTTTCCTGAAGCTCATCACATTGCTTACAAACATGTAATATATTAAAACCACACCTGCTCTGTAAGTTCTGTCATGGTCACTTTGTCTCTCTGGGCATCAATTTTCTCAAATGTCAAGATAAAGGAGAGCTAGAAATGTAGTACTACCCCTTGTAAATCTACAATAATTCTATGGACCTTCTATGTCTTTACTTTACTCACATCACACTGAAAGACTGATGTACATTATCATCTCAAAAAATCAGATTGTTAGTGCTGGAGGGACCTTCTAGATTATCAGCAAACACCTTCATTTTGCAGATAAAAAAGCAGGGTTTGAGAAGTGAAGTTCCTTCTCAAACATTCCACAGTCAATAAGGGACTGGCACTAAATGCCAACTCTCCTGCCAATGTCATTCTCGCTCCTCTATGCCATGAAATTTTTTCTTGTATTTTTATTTAAATCAAAAATATTCTAAAGTAAATCTGATCAATGAGATGCAACTCCTATGCACATATATTTCAGAATATTAAAGTCCAAATACACACAAAGGGAGAGGAAAAACAGAATGTGGAATAGCACCCAGACAGGCAAATTAGCGTTGATTCACCGTGCCAGGGACCAATATGAAATAAGGACAAGACGAAAGAAATTCAAAGGTTTGGGACAAGGAAGGAATTTAATAAAAATGGAAATAAGACCTAGAGAAGTACAGCTCTACTTTTGTCATTGACATTCACCACCATCAAGTTCATCTTTATTGGGACATTGGTAAAGAAGGAGGTGTGATCCCTTTGTAGACTGAAAGACTCTCACCCCAGAATGGCAGACTTTATATTTTTCTTTAGAACTGCAGTTTCAAGATTCTACTTATAATTCATATGTAAAAAGGCACGATCTGCATCTGTTGCTGTTGCAAATTGTAACCATCTTGCATAGATTGCCAGCTTGTCCTCTCACAGAAGGATTGGGTCCATTTCGCTGAGCCTCATTCCGTCTTGAGTGCTCATTTCTTTTCTTTCTCCATTTTCAAGTGTGTTTTCAACTTCTAGGAGTGCTTTTGGAGTTCTTACTCTGGTCTGTGCCATGCATTTTTCTCATTCCATCTACTGTTTGTCTTGTACCTTCATTTCTCTGCAGCAATCCTGAAGCATATCAAGATCTTTAAAGGAATTACCAATAGAAAATAATGGGCTTCCAGTTATGGAATGACTAAGTCACAGGAATAAAAGGTACAGCACAAAGAATAGAGTCATGATATGATAGCACTGTATGGTGACAGACAGTGGCTATACTTGTGGGGAGCATAGCATAGTGTATAGAGTTATTGAATCACTCTGTTGTACGCCTGAAAATAATGTAACACTGTACGTCAGCTATCCTCAAATTTGAAAAAAGAAAACATGAGCCTACAGCATTCTCCATATATTTATCACAGTCCTACAGTCCACCTGCTTTATAGCATTCAGAAATTTTCTCAAGGGAAGGTCTACTAAAACTCAAACTACAATTAAATGTTAAAACGCATGAATCAAAATTCCGGTAGGCACTAGCTCTAAGGCTCAACACGCCAATCTGGTGTTTATAAAGTCACTCTAGGTCTGTGATAGTACAGCCTTTCTTCTTCAAAGTTTCCGTGGAATCTTGCAGGAATCATAAGAACCCTGAGCATGAATAAAATGGATTGAGTGTCATAGAATGATCTAGTAGATTCGGGTAGGTGACGTGACCATCTGGTTATAAGAGAGAGAAGATCTCAAGCCTCAAACAGATTGTTTCTCAATCCCATTGTCATTGCATTGCAAACCAGTCCACCCCAGTCCACCCCAGCCTCTTAAGAAGACAGCTTAATCCAATCCTTATTGAGGTGTTGACCTTGGTTAAGCCCTGCCTCCAGAGAACTTATTCCTTGGAAGACACCATAGGCGCCCCCTATGACCCATGCATAATATATGTGCTAAGCAGAACTCCTAATCCCTCTGGATAAATATACTGAATATCATTTCTCCTTCCCACATTAGAGTTCAAAACCTAGAATTCAAAAGTACAGTCCTTGTTTGCCTTTTTAGGATAAAACACCTTCACAACAGGATTGCAGGGATAAAGGTGGAATAAACAGAACTGTCAAGTTAGATGCCACTATTGTAAAGTTGTTGAAAAGGTTACATGTCAGAAACTAACATAAGTAGGTGACTTAGAGGTAATGACTAAGTGCTTTTTCTAGTCATCGCTTCCTCCGTGTGTCCCAAACACATTTACCCTAAAGGCCTCACACCAGGGCTAATTAAGTCACAAGGACTGCCATTCCCTTTTCTCTTTCCTCTTCCCCAAGAATCAGATGAGAAACAAAAAAAATCATTGTGTTGGGTTGTCACCCCTGCAGAGACAATAGTCTAAACTGTCCCATTCCAGCAAGGAGAGAGGACACTCATGTCATCCCCTCGTTTCCTGCTCCATCATAGGAATTTAGAGGTGAACCTGTTACAAAATATTCAGCTTTCAAAGAGTCATTATCTTCTCCGTGGTTTTTTTTTTTTAAAAAAAAGGTCATTTTGAACTTCTAAACTTGTTATTTAGCTTGATTTCCACACAGAGATACATATGGTGATTGCACAAAAATCTAAACCAAAACCTAATCATGCATTGGTGGCATTAATGCTGTTTTCCTCTAAGGAACCAAAGGTAGAAGGCATAGATGTCGTAAATGCGGGTCTTGCAGTAATCCTGTCATCCCACGGCTTCAGAAACTCTTTATGATCCAAACGGTTTTCTGCTTTTTATATCAAAGTTCTCTCATGAGCAGGGAGCAAAGACGAAAATGTCACAAGTGGTAGGAAGCTCAGTGGGAGATAAGGGGCCCTTCCCTCTCTTTTCCTCTCTGAAGTCCTCGGTCAGCTGTGACTTTGAATATTGAACAAGAAGAAGGGAAGTTGGTTCCCCACAAGAAGGTCATATGTGAATAGTCTGTATGTCTTCTAGATAAGAGTCACACCACGTAGGGTGTGTACTTTGAATTGTTTTGCAGATAAGGCCATCGCTTTCTACTCAGCCAGTAGCCTCAAGCTGTAGACCCAACAAGAGAAGCAGAAGCGATGAGCATTTCTGTGTTCCTATCCTCTTTCTGCCAAAAACCGATTCTATGCACATGAGAAAACCAGGTACAGACTCTAGGCCTCTTTACCCCGCTCTGTCAAATGGGGACATAGAGCAGGTGGCTTTAGTCTTTTCCAGTTTATGAGGATGTGAAACCGACATTGCTTTAGAATGATGAAAGCTTAACTTTTCTCTCACAGGAGACACTTTCCTTTAAAGAGGACGCAAGAGGGGGTGCCTGGGCAGCTCAGTCAGTTAAGTGTCTGATCCTTGATTTCTGCTCAGGACACTATCTCACAGTTCATGAGTTCAAGCCCGCCTCCGGCTCTGTGCCGACCTTGCAGAGTCCGCTTGGGATTTTCTCAATCTCTCTCTCTCTCTACCCCTCCCCTGATTGCTCACATGCTCTGTCTCTCTCTCAAAATAAATAAAGAAACAGTTTAAAACACCTCTAAAAAATAAAAATAAAATAAAAAGAGGACAACAGAAGATCGATCATTTCCTGAGTTCCTCCCCAACCTGGGCACGATGTCAGTGCTACTTACATGTGGTCACTGATCTGTATTTGAATCCAACAACTCGAAGAATGACCTTCCTGAGAGTAGACTGTGAGTCCTAAATTGCAGGTACGAGCACAGAGACCCTATCCTGTCTCCTCTACACATATGAGCAGCCTCGCACTGGCCATGTTAATTCCAGTCATTAATCTAATGAGTTAGCCACCAGTTGTGTGATTTTTATTTGATTATTCTAATTCATCACATTTAATTATGTTATTATTTCTGCTTTCCATGAGTGAGGAAGAGAAAACATTTGCCGAGAATTTTATGTAGGTAGGACTACACTAGGTACCTTGAAAGCTCCATCTTGTTTAGTAGCATTCTCCAGAACACTGAGATCAGAATTATGACACTTATTTTACAGGTGAGGAAGCAGATTGGAGAGTTTAAGTAACTCGCCCAGATTCTTATCACTAAGCACCAGCTCAGCTGGACCTGGAAACAAGTCTATCCCCGAAGCCCACATCCTTTCCACTACACCACACTGGCTTTGTTTCCCCCAGCAAATAATCCCGCATTATTTCTGAGATCACATAATGGGGTTATGGGGGACTTGGGCAGGAAGCGGAGAAGGTCTGTCTGAAATGACTTTTTCTAACAGTAGTGATAGATTACATCGATCCAGGGAGAAGAACATGTCACCGACTGCCCCTGTGGTCATCAACCTGCCTCCTCTTCTGTCTTTTGCTGCAGCTCCTGGTACAGATAACACACAGGTGATCTTCCCTTCTGACGCGGCGGGCTTTTTTAGAGGTACCATCCATGTCCTTTATCTCATTAGGGCCATATTCCACCCAGTCCAGTGAGTGAACTGCAATTAAGCCTTTTCAGATGATACTGAATAATCCTAAATTTTATATGTATGTAAGTGATCAGTTCATTCTTTTCTTTATATTAAAAAAAAGTGTTACCTGAATTTTTTTCACTTAAAGGTTTTGACAGTTCTAATAGTAAGTAACTCTATTCCTTTCTCTAGACTAGGGGAAGCCACATGTAAATGCAGTCAGCCCTGGCAGGTGACTGTGTTTAGTGTATCAGTTTGGAGAAGGAAGATCTTCTACCTGAATTCTTAAAGTTATGAGGAGAGACGTTGAGATTCACTCCCTCTTTCTAGTTATAACTATACATAAATAAAACTGTGCTTCCCATGTAAATCACTTAGTTCCCATAAACAGAAAACAGGCATCCTAATGGGTCCCCAGTGATGCTGTCCCACACCTTGAAGGTGTTGGGCATCGTGAAATTAGTGAGGCCGATGGATGACACAGCTGTCCTCATGCTTCCGGCAGCCCCTTTACCACCTGATTATTAAGGGCAAAGGAAGGTAGGATTGGGGAGTTTATTGGGCAAAGTATGCAGTGATATCCAATCAGTTCCCTTCTGCAAGTTTTATTACATTGGGACTTTTGGAGAAGAAGATGGGCTGGGCTGATTGGCCTGGGAACCTATAAGGAAGCAGTGGGTTATTTCAGTGTTCTGAGGCAACCTATTTCATAGGCCTAGAGCTAAGGAAAAAATAAATGATCCTGCCCTGATTAGTTAGTGTATCCTGGTTTTTATGCTGAAATGTTAGAGAATCAGAAGAGAATTGAATGAGAGGGGAGAGGTTAAAGAGAAAATAGTACCAAAATGAGCAAACAAACAAGAAGGTAGAGCAAATTTAATAGAATCGAAGATGAAAGAAAAGGAGGAAAATGCGGTTTAAAGGAGATAAATTAATCTTATCTCACTTCAAGTATTCAGACACTTACTGAGCACCTACCATGTGTCTAACCTTAAGGTAGATGCTGGAAATCAAAGATGGTGAATAAATCATTGCAATCTCAGTTGCACACAGCCTCCCACTTTAGTAAGAGAAATATATATAAATATATATGTATGTATATATGTATACACACACACAGATACATTAATATCTCTATATCTATCTATCTGTACTTCTTAATATAAATATAATATAAATATATATTAATACATATATCCCTTTCTACCTTTCTGTATTTCTGTCTATACTTCTTGATATAAATATATATAATATATATATTTTTATACATATATATTAAGAAGTATAGATAGAAAGATAGAGATATTAAAGGAAACAGACTTAATAGAGATATTAAAGTATGTATCTGTGTGTGTGTGTGTGTGTGTGTGTGTGTGTGTGTATGTGTATGCACACACAGATAGTGTCAAAGAACTGAGGTGTTCCAACACACAGATGTGGGCAGGAAATGACTAACAGCATAAGAGGCTCCTAGGCCTTCTGACCAGGACATGGTGAGTCTTCCAAAGGAACTACAATATGAAATGAGTCTGACTATAATACATAGAATTAAGTTAAAGGATGTTTTCTTTGAGAATAAAAAAAGGAAATGCAACAGAAAACAGGGAAAATCGTGTAAACCACAGGATTTGGGAGCTACTTAAGCATGCTGTGTGAGGCGAGGAATCTCAGAAGATGACCCATCACAAGTGCCATGTTAGGTGAAATAGGTTGGGTGAAATAGGCAACAGAAAACCATGAATTGCTCAAGCAGAGGATGATATGCTCAGATTTGTGTTTGGGTAGGTGGCTCTGGAATTACGGATTATGGAGCATGGCTTTTATAGGGAAAGACAGGACCAGTGAGGCCATTAAGGTTTACCTTTTACACTGTCAATGGAATGCCTCTGCCAAATTTGAGTGAGGTGATCTCCACCTGTTGAAGTAGTCAATGGATTAAAAAGCCACTGAGTGACAAGGAAAGGATCTATGTAAATAGCCAACCATTACTGCCTGACTTGGGAGGATGGAGTTTGAGCTCATTTAGCATACTGGAACATACTGTAATATTTAGGCTATTGAATGAGCACATGTGATCATGTGGGATTCGATATGCACATAGAAGATCTTTTGGGGGTGCTATTTTAGCTGCTCGCACTGGAGTTAAAGCATTTTCAAAGCATTAACCCCACTTCAGATGTTCCAAGATCCTGAACAATATGGCGCGTCAAGAAGCACAGAGAAGCGTCAGGGTCCACTTGCTTCTAGTTACAACTCTTGTTTTGTGGCAAGTCAATTCTACATTCTAAATCTTTGCCTATTTTTGTAAAATCGTAGGAGCACTTCCTACCTGTCCTGCTTTGTGGGGCTATCGTGATAGGGAAGGAGGAACTCAGGAGGAAACCACACACTGTTAGAAAGCCAAGTGTTTTTATTTTCATTTTTATTGTTTGTGCACGTGCACACATGTATATGACCTTTAACATCAGTGCCCTTTTTCTCCTCCATGAGGCACGTCCCTTTCATTCTCATTTTTCCTTCAGGTATCAGGTTTCCTAATACCTTTTCCTCATCAAACACAAAGTGCAAAAATATGATACAAGTTATTAACCTGTGGAATAAAAACAGCAAGTTTTTAAAGTAGGAATTGTAAATCTTGGCCCCATCAGCTAAGAAATTAAAATAAGAATATTTCATGTTTTTGAGGGGAGGTGGGCCTAATGGTTTGGAACAAATCCTGATACATGTAATGTGACATCAAGATTGTTAATTATGTCCTTCAAGTCTTCAATATCAATATTCTTACGTTTTGCCTGGAAACAGTGTGTGTATGTGTGTGTACACAAGACAGTGGTTAGGCAGTGACAACTTTGTGCTCCACACAGCATGTGCTGCAGGTTTGGGGTCCTAGCATAGAGAGCCAGGGAAGGGAAGCCCAGGCTTCCTTGACTTTTCTAAGGTGGTAGGCAGATCTTCTGTACCCGGAAGGGGTAGCCTCTAGGTCTCAGCATTTGGCAGCCATCTTGGTTCCTCTGTCTGCTGGGCCACTGTGAGAGCTGCATCCATTCAGCTGGAGCTGCTGTGCCCTCAGTTCCCAAGGTCACAGGTCTGCGTTGGCTCAGCCCTCCAGGTTGCCCAAGGCTGCCCATCCTTCACACAGTCTTCTGGCTTTCTCTGCCCCTCCACTCTGGGGGGCCCAGGTGGCTGCACCTAGTGCCTCTGTCAAGCTGCACTGCACCAGATCACATAGCTTGAAAGGTGTGGGGGGCATTTTCTCTTCCCCCAGGAGCCCACAGAGAGCTGGCTTCAGGTTTATTTCAGTCCCCCTCCCGCTATGGGTCAGAGAAGTAGATTAATTAGGTTTGCTCCTCTGTGAGATAGTGCTTTGCAGGTGAAAGTGGTTCTGATTCTATTCTGGTCATTGAGAAGGGTTTTCAAGATTTTTGTAAGGCTATTATGTGTGAAGCCAGCTTTTTGTTTTATTTAGAATTTTTTTAAGTTTTATTAAATTTCAACTTTAGGACTGATTTTTTTTAACGTTGTCATTTGGAATGGACCAGAAAATAGTAAAAATGGATGTTTGAGCAGAGGAAGACATTTGTGCAGCAGTGCCTCACCCCTGCCACACCTCATTCCCTGCCCCACAGACCCACTGAGGCTTGCTGCAAGAAATGGCTCTATTAAGTAGGCTTAGATCTGAGAGGGGTAAATACAGAGTGAATTCTGTGAGCTTTTCTATGTAAAGAATAAACTGCTCTACTGATCAGGATAAGCTTTAGTCAGTCTAAGATAGGTTTTATTTTTCATTTTTATTTTTTCCAGTTTTATGGAGATAAAATTGACATATGATATGGTGTAAGTTGGTGTACAATGTGAGGACTTGATGCTCCTGTATATTGTGAATTGTTCATGAAAATAAGGTTAGTTACACATGCTTCATCTTATGTAATTACTATTTTGTGGGGCTTGTGATGGAGTGAACATTCAAGCTTTATTTTCTAGAACTTTTGAGTACACAGTACAGTATTGTTAACTATGGTCGTCATACTGTGCGTTGGAGCCCAGAACTCATTCATCTTCTAACTAAAAGTTTGTATCCCTTTCTGGCCTTCCCTCCCACCCCCGCCCACTGATAACCACCATTCTATTCTGTTTCCGTGAGGAGACATTTTTAGATTGCACATAAGTGAGATTGTACAACATTTGTCTTTCTCTGTTTGAATTATTTCATTTAGGATGATGCCATCAAGATTCATCTATGTTGCTGCAAATGCCAGGATTTCTTTTGTTCTCATGGTGGAATAATATTCAAATAAATAGATAAGTAGACAGACAGACAGTTGTGTTATTTCCACTTCTTAGCTATTGTGTATAATGCTGCAGTGAACACAGTAGTGAAGATATGTCTTCGAGATAGTGATTTTTATCTTCTTTGGATATGTACCCAGAAGTGGAATTACTGGATTATATGATAGTTCTGTCTAGTTTTTTGAAGGAACCTCAGTACTAATAATTTCCATAGTGGCTAAACCCAGATGGATTTTATGAATAGAAACTTAGAGTTTTCTGTTTGTGTAGATAAGTAGACTATATGAATTTAAGGGGGCAATATCACAAGTAACTGCCTCAAGTTATTTTTGAAAACAGTAAAATGCCAAACATAGTATTAAATTATGAAACTATTTTTGTTTTATTAGGTAAGATTTCCCAGAAGCAAACCCTCAGATAAGGATTTGTGAGCAAGAGATATATTAAGGGAAGAGAGGTGAGGAAACAGGGAAACAGCAGGAAAAAGGTGGAAGCCAAGTGAAGGGCAAATCTTGAATGTTTGTGTCTCCCAAAAATTTGTATGTTGAAATGTAATTCCGATGCATTTGGGAGGCAACTAGGTCCTGAGGGTGGAGGACTCAGGAATGGGATTAGTGGTCATATAAACCAGGCTCTAGGGGGCTTTCTAGCTCTTTCTGCCATGTGAGGCCACAGCAAGAAGGAGATGTCTGGGAACTGGGATGGGGGTTGGGGGGAGGTTCTCACCAGACACTGAATCTGCCAGGACCTTGATCTTGGACTTACAGCCTCCAGAAATGTGAGAATACTATGGTATTCTGATATGGCAGCCAAAACTGACTAACGCACATGAGGTGAGATTTTCAGAGCTGGTTAGAAGGCACATGAAGGAATCTGGGTCACAACAACATTGACCATGGTAGTATCTACTATGATGGACCTCAAGCCATCCCTCATGTCCAGAGAAGGAATCTAGGTGTCATACCCTGTCTGACCACTAAGGCCAATATCATCAAGAATAGAATGGCAAAGAAAACAGGTCATGCATGAGACAGTTTGCTGCTGGGTTGCAGTTTAGTCTGTGATTTTTCCCTTTTGCTCAGGTGAGATCTGAAACAGATGCTAAATTGAGAGTCATCTTCTATCCTCACATGAGGAACAAGTAATTTTCCATTATATAGAAATGGAATATTGGAAACTTGCTGAATCTGTTGAAACAAGAGTTGAACCAGAAGCTAATATACAACCCCTTCTTCATGAGACTCTTAACCCATGGTTTATACATGCTTCTGTATGAAGGTGCATGCCACAACAAGAAAATAAAACCATGGGAATGATGTGACACCAGAGGAGAGCTCTTCATGGCCAAGTGTTTGACTCTTTCAAGTCATGGGCAATTTTATGGTAAAATTATCCCCCAAACACAGTCTTGTGTTATTAGAGCTAATTGATCATCTAAATTAATCTCTTCTCCCTCTTGGTCTCAGCTTAGCACTTAAATCTCCCTACTATACTTACCCACTCTGATTCATAGTATTATCTTGAAGGCAAAACAGTTTAAGTTTTGTCTTCATATCATCCAATATACTTACCGCTGTACCAGCTCGTAGTAGGTGTTTGAAAACACTCCAATGAAAAAATTGGCCTACAGTTTCCCTTCTTTGAAACATCATGTCATTATTTTAATAGCCAAGTACATTTGCTCTTTGAGTAGTGATTCACCATAGAGTCTCTGAGCTGCTTGTTAATTCTTGACTTCTCTCTTGCTCATTTGGAATCTGTCTGCAGTGTTTCCACAGAATGTGGCAAACATCAGAGCATATGTTGTCTGCATATATACCAAAGGAGGCATTTCTTTCTTTCCTTTTCTCTCCAATACTCTTCTCTTTAACATAACTGTAAATTCCCAGAGTGTGCATCCAATTTGAAAACAAGAATCAGGCTTTGAATAAGACTTTGCTCACGTAGAGCAGGATTCTGGGTATTCAACTTGAATACAGAAGTTAAGAAATTCATGTAACTCTTCTCACTATCTCTGAAAATATATTTTAAAGTAGTCCTTGTCTGTGACTTTGCCCATTCTCAGAAACAGTATATTTATATAAAACAAATGCACAGCTTTTTCAAAGATCGAGTGTGAGAAAGGAGAGATTCTCTAATAGACTTTAATACACTAGTGAATTTCATGGATTTATTTCAGAGCAAATCATCCCAGCTATGGTCCCGAAACAGCCAAAAGCCTTGAGAAACTCAAAATTGGGAAGAGAACTTGGACAGTATGTGTTCCTATGAGAATTCCATTTTCACTGCACATTAAAAGTCAATGCTGCCTGTCAGATGTTTCTGTAATAAAATTTATCATCAGAATATACTGTAAAAAAATTGCAAGCTTAATGTGCTCGCCACCTCATGTATTTTTAAACATATATTAAGGTCAGAGGCAGTAGTATAGTCAGCTGCTGCACTGTGAGAGGGACCCAAGGATCTGTCAGCCCCTTCTGTGACCTGGTCATGATGAGATCTCTCTACGGTAGTTACTCTTAAAAAAAAAAAATCTCCATCAGAGATCTCCTTCCGAGGAGTAAATCATCAGCTGGCTGAGGGAAACTGGTAGGCATTAGTTCCTTAGACTATCACTGAGTGGAATAAAGGCTCCAAGTTACAGACGGGCTCAACTTTGATCAGGTGCTCAGAGTCATAAAAAATCTAGAGTTGGTGGGAAGGAATGAGGCGAGGCTCTGGGGCAGGACGCCCCAAAAGTTGTTTGCTTTATTTGTATCCTCCCAGACTCTTCTCTTCCCAGTTGAGGGAATTGCTTTTCTCCCCCCGCACCAAAGCTTAAAATCTCAGGGTTGTTTGGATACCCATTCACTTACCCCATTTATCCAAATAGTCACCAAGCTGTGGTTATTTGGCTTCTGCTTTATTTTCACTCCTGTGTCTCAGGCTTTCATTTTCTCCATTCAACCCAATGCCAAGTCCTCCTTCCTGACCTCTTCTGTGTTACCACAGTGCTTTTCAGTGCTAGTCATTTCTTCAGTATGAAGTTTATCCACATCCCTGCCTTCTCCGGTAGTCCCCTGGGGTTCCCCGACTCTCTCCTCCTGGCTTTACCATGGCTGCTATTAAGCTGAGCATTGGTTAAAACTGTGGAATCTGAAAGATCTGCCCCCAGTGCCCTGTAATACCTGTGTGACTTTGGCCAAGTTATATAATCTCTCTACCTTTCATTTCCCTTCTTTGTTAAATATGATAGTAGTAGTGCCTAACTCCAAAAATGGTGAATATTAAATAAGATAATGTCTGTAAAGAGCTTAACCCAGGACCTGTTAAAAGAATTAAATATTACTAAAATAATAACAATAGTAATGATTAGTGTTGTTACCACTGAGCCTAGATGATACCGCAATAACTTTAATGGGTGTGGGAAATTTTTATGTAGATGGACAATATTTTTCTAAAAGAGATGCTATCTCCCCCTTTTGCAAACAGAAAGCATTTTTAAAAATTAATGCAATCAGCAGAATTCCTTGATATGATTATTAAATACCAACTTTTCAGTTGACTTAACCATCAAGTATTTGTTGTCACAGAATCACAATCTAAACACCCAGAATAATAGCATCATCCTGTTTTATATGCCAGCAGCTCGTTTAAAAACATATATATATACAGTGTTCTCCTTTATGCTATACTGTTGAGGATGTCCGAGGATAAGAAATGTTCAGTCCCTTTCCTGAGACAACTTACTCTCTAACAAAAAAAAATCAGAAAAATAAAAGATCAGTAACAGTTTGCTGCAAGAAGGGCGCCCCTAGCTCATGTTTTTAGATGAACTGTGTCCTTTCTGAATTAACGTAAAACCATTTCTGAAAGGGGGAAAGAAAAGGAGTGTTATGTGGGTGCCCTAATTCAAAGATATTGGACTGAGAATCAGGACACTCAGGTCCTAATTTTCCTTCTGCAGTGAAATTGCAGTTTAAGTAAATCAATTGCCCAAGTCACTCTGCCTCTCTGTGGCTGGATCAAATGAAGCCTAATGGTGCTTACAAAGCTGTTGTGAGACATGAAAGAGCCCTACAAAGGCAAGGTGCTGCAATGTTCATCATGAGCTCCCAGCTGAAAGCTGAACCTGATATATTCTTGCCATTTTGTTCATCTCCAGTTCAATTATGTGGCATAATTTCAAAGAATACTGATGTTAAAATGCAAACTTCACTGTCAACGCACTGATCAGACATGATTTTGAATATGTTAAAAGAGAAAACTTCAACCCACAAGACACTGTCACCCATCAACAGACCCCAATCAAGAACATCTTTAATAGGAGATTGAATTCTCCTTTGTTGAAATTCCATGGTGTGTATTGCCTTATTCCAATTACAAGAGGTCTGAACATGAAAATGTAGAGTGATTTCCATGCAGGTCTTTATATCAAACATCCAGAGTGTATTTCTTTATAACTAGTGGAGAGTGTGACTATGATGAAGTCAGTGCTACTTGAAAATAAAAAAAGAAAAAAGAAAGTTTTTTTCTCTAACACGCTGACACTAGTGAGATTAATACTCTTATGCATATGTGGAGGACATCCCCAATGTAAAGCAGATCAAGGATATGCAAGGAATAAACTCAACAGTATTCATTAGCACGGATACACTTTTCTACTGAACTGCAATCATTAGCATCATTTTCCTTCTAGAGATGTATCTGTTTTATAGTTTCCAAGTGCAGAAATCTTTAAAATCAACAGTTACAGATGTGTAGGTAAGAATGATATGTTATTCAAAAGACTTCTCCTTCATGGTACATAACCATATGAATTATTTCCTATGAAGAAAATGATGGTTAAAAAAAATAACCCCCATTCTCTGGGGATGGAGAATAGAAGCACAAGGGGTCAAATGTATAGTTGATATGTATGATAACATGTGTAAAATTTCAGGTGGTCTGAAAGTTTTAAGAAAAATTATCTGGCTCCCCCTCTCGTTTCCTCTAGGGCACAATTGCTGCCAAATTTGCCAACTGTTAAACCAATGCTGGCTTTGAACACAGAATAATCAAGCAAGAAAACTCAGCTTTTTTTTTTCTATACCTGTTGGACTGTAGGCCGTCAATAAATATTTTGTAAAGAAATGAACGAATCTTATAGATGCAGTACAGTTGGGCAAGATAATCTCACACATCTGCTGAGACAGGAGAGAGATAATTATCGGTCATAGAAGACGAAACCTTCCCAGCCTACCACCCTTTTCCCTTTTTCTTCTGTCGTAGTACAAAAACTCATTCCCAGTTCCTCCACCTTCTCCACATACAAGGTATTTCTGCTTATCTGTTGTTGCTTCTTCTGAGAAACTTGACTTGCCCCGAAGGAAGAATGTAGGCAGGAGTTCACTGACACCCATGGAGACCAGTTGTTTCTTTCTGGTCTCTGCTGTGTTAGCCTCCCAACCCTAAATGTACCTCAAAACAGATATTTTATTAAGGGTGGTGGAATCTCAGGTTTTGTTTTTGTTTTAGAGAGAGGGGAGGCAAGAGTGTGGGGTGAGGGGGGATGTGGCTGGGGGAAGAAGAGAAAGAGAGAGAGAGAGAGACAGACAGACAGACAGACAGAATCTATAGCAGGTTCCATTCTCAGTGTGGAGCCCAAGACGGGACTCAGTCCCAGGATCATGATTTCATAACCTGAGCCGAAATCAAGAGTTAGACACTCAGCCAACTGAGTGACCCGGGCACCCTAGAATCTCAGTTTTATTAGCTATTTGTAGAACAGACATGTCACAAGTGCACAATTTGGTAATACTTTGTGAAAATAGCACAATGTAATAGTGAGATATTTCTAAGCCCACACCATTTTATTCTCCTCTCACTGTGTGCGTGTTTGTGTATCTATTTTTGTTATTGTTGTTACCAGTTCACCTTAGCTTCAACTTTATGTCTTAGCTGCTCATATAAAGGGATGTAAGTAGAGCTGTAGAGAAACGGTCCTCATACGTTCTGTAACAGAGGACCACTTTTGACTTTGTCTATAAGAATCCTATTTACTTACACCCGAACCTTGAATTACAATAGCATCCTATGGATTCTACCTGCTATATTTCACTGACAAGCCTATGGTCTGTGCCAGAGATCCATAATCTCCCTCAGCTCCTCTGAGATGGATTTTCCACGTTCATTAGCACATCTGGGAATCTCCCTCCTCCTCACCATGTCCCCCTTGGGCCTTCATTCAGGTCATTTTTCTAAAACCTTGATCCATCCTTTCCTTTCCCTCTCAATTATGTCACACCAAAAGGTCCTCAATCTTCCTTCTCTATTTCTTTCTATACTTGAAATCACAAATCTTTTCAGGTTTCCAAGTTTTATCGACTCTACCTCAAAAAATGCTCTATGTTCTCTCACTTGATTGAATCTCTCTACAAATTTATGCCTTTTGTGATTGACAATTTAATTAGAGCATTATGTCCCTTTTCTAATCAGTCTGGGGACAACTTGAAATCGACAGTGGCTTTAGAAACATTTCCTTAAGAGCAATTAATTACTTGTTGACCCACCTGCTCATTCTGAGATAAAGCTTATCTTGGCCTGTGGGGCCCTGCACTGGCCAGATGCATTCCCGGAATGGAAGAACCCCAACCTGGAGCTTAAGCAAATGCCAGTCATTCACAAAACAGGCACCCCTGCTGAGTCCTTTTCCATTCAAGAGCACTAATCACATGGAATGATTTGCATGATAGAAAAGAACATTCTCATTAATTCTGAGGACTGAATCAAGGTGTGTGGGGAGAATGGAGATATAAATGTAAATGACCTTGACAATAGGCGAAGAAAAAGCTAGTTAGAGCATTGAACTCAGTGATGTTTAATAGCGATATGAGTTAGGTTGTACATTAAACCATTTTCCAAAAGTAAGGATATGTAAAATAGAATCTAAATTGCTGCAAGGTAAAAGGTCACGTGAGAAACGAATTGAATAGGAGTTAGAATTGTTCTTTTTGGGGCACCTGGATGGCTCAGTAGGTTAAGTGTCCAACTCTTCATCTCAGCTCAGGTCTTGATCTCACAGTTATGAGTCTAACCCCCATGTTGGGCTCTGTGCTGGGCATGAAGCCTACTTTAAAAAAATTGTTCTTTTATGACCATGTGCATTAAGATGAGTTGAGCACTGCATAGGGGATAAAAGGCATCACCTTTTAGTTAGAATGAAACCTTTCCATTTGTTAATATTCTTGGTAATATATAACTGAATTACACTCAAACCTGCTTAAAGGAAAAACACAACTTGGGGGCCCATGTAATTAAGAAGTCTTGGGACTCTAAGAGTTAATAGATGGAGGCAGAGACAGAGGAAAGAAAGAGACCAAGTTATGGAGCCAAGAAAGCCTTTATCGGGATCTGCGAATCCCAGGGCATTTCAGGGACGTGGTGGGATGGAATAGGTTGTCTCCTCTGTCAGGGTGAAGTGGAGCTTCATGACTGGCTGTTTTCAAACCAGCCCGGGACATTCCAGGTTTGCAGGTGGGGGGTGGGGGTTGTTGGTGCACGGAGTTCTTCGACCCACAGCAGAATGGCCACTCGGTCACCATCTTAAGGTAACATATAAAATTCTTGGTCTAGGTTGTGACATTTCTATGCAGAATATTGCTTTTTTACCTGCAGTGTGGTAAGATGGTTCTTCCACCTCCCAAACATGGTGGTTTTTCAGGAATTAAATTAGGAGATTTATGAAGCAAGCATTCTTGTTTCCTTATAGTATCTACTATTAAAATCACTTAATTAACATGAATTAAATTTTAGAGAATGAGCCTGTAACCCAGAGCAAAATGTATGTTTTGAATTCTGAGTTAAAAAGCCAAAGGAGAGAGTTTGTGTTAATGAAGTAAATCTCGACCCCTTGTAGTATTGACAGCACTCATTGTTGTTGAAGACACGGGAAAATGGCTATTCCATAAAACTATAGTATTCAACCTGCAAAATATATATCAAAATTGAAGATGTGTGCCTTTTAACACAGAAAATCTATATTTGGAAATCTAGGCAAGGAGGTATTTGATGAAATACACAAAGTTATACTTGAGATCATCAATAAAGTTTTAAAAAGCTTCAGAAATATTGAATCTAATTATCCATCAGTATTAATTTAAAATAAACCCTGGATAGAGTCCAGTGTAGCCATTATAAAGGGGTGTCTTGCGTCAGAATTGTGTGCATTGCAGTCTTATTCTACTTCAATCCTAAACAGTAGCAGCTCTGTGCCCGTGAGCAAATAGCTTCCCTGTGATTCATATCTGTAAAAGTTACTTTGAGCATTAAGTTAGAGTTTACAGGGGAAGAGCTTACCAACTCCTCGTTATTTAATTTTTATTAAATGAAAAAACACTCATTAAACTGTTGATATGAACAAATGGTTAAATAGCATGGATAAAGTGTGTATGTGTGTATCTACATAGGGCTTCAAAAGGACATTAACCAAAATACATGTGGTGATTATATCTTAATTGGAGAACATTGGATGATTTTTGCTTTCTTTGTGTTTTTCGTTATTGCTCGAATTTTCTGCATGAGTATTTATCTTTATGATCATAAACAGTTAATGACCCCATTTATTTTTTTAATCTGATTATGCAAGAATGTCTTTAGCTAATTCTGCATTTCCCAGGCAACCTCTCCAAAGCCAGGTTTCCCATAGTTGGCCTACATCAGGAGAACAGAGTCTACTAATCCCTAGTACATAGTTCAGATGACTGCTATCAGCCCAAATGATCAAGGAGAAAAGGAACCATCCTAAACCAGACTAAAAGAATTAGAAGATTCTAGACTATAATAGCAAAACCAAGAAGTCCTGCCTTACTTGACTGTGGAACCTTGGGCAAGATGCTTGATCTCTCAAATACTGCTCTATATTTAAAATATTTTAACTCCACTTGTAAAATCATTCTCTGAAAGTCCTTGTCAGCCTAAGTAATGAGGTAAATTGAGGCAAGCTCAATTTGTCAGAAAATTGTGTATATTTAGAAATATCAGAGGAATTTCAGTTTGGACATGCATGCTGTCGCAAACCACAGGTGAGTCTGTTGACAGCATGAGGCCAACTATATTTATGGGCAAGGAATGCAAAGAGGGGAGAAGTCCAGCAAGAATCCAAGCAGTAAGTACATTGGCTTGAGGATGGGGAGAAATTCTTGGTGGATGTTCATTGGTCAGGAGCTAAGTCTTTGTCTTCTGTAAAGTAGATATTCAGGGAAATCAGTCTCTTGGTCTTTAAATTCCGTTCTGAGGGTGCATGCATGAGATTTTCCATTTCATATCCCCTAGTTCCACTTTAGATGGAAATCCATCCACACTCTTCTACCTTTAACATCAAGGAATGAGGCAAACCATAAGAGACTCTTAAATACAGAGAACAAACTGAGGGTTGCTAGAAAGGAGGTGTGTGAGCTAAGTGGGTGATGGGCATTGAGGAAGGCACTTGTTGGGATGAGCTCTGGGGTTGTATGTAAGTGATGAATCACTGAATTCTACCCCTGAAACCAATACTACACTGTATGTTACCTAAGTTGAATTTTAAATAAATAAATAAATAAATAAATAAATAAATAAATAAATAAAGGAATGAGACTTGACATAGAGAAAACGAATACTTACTTAGTTAATTACTAGCTTGTTCATTTTCACCAAATCTTAAAATGCTAGTGTTTGATTAAATATTTACTCATAGTTGGAGTGGAAGAAGTGAAGTGGACTGCACTTAAAATCTGAAAAAAGCAAATTTAGCAAAAACTAAAGGAAATATGCCTTCAAAATTATATAAAGTCTCTTATGTTGAAAGCTTGTTTATGCTCATTAAGATTTGGATAAATGTGTGATTAGGCATTTGTCACAGGTGGTTGGGACTCCATTGTCACAACTGTTGAGTTGGAATGATGAGAGGCGATCGTGGTCCGTCTGTACCACTGCCAGGAGCCGGAATACACATGGGTAGAATACATCCAGATACCTGCACATCTTGTGTTCTATAATCCCTAAACAAGTCTTGATTTCTTAGTAAATTGGCCTCATGTTACCAAAGATCTATCTATATTCTAAAATAATCACGGGCCACAATTCAGATATTTCTCTTATGTTCTCCTCATTTTACTGTGAAAATACCAAAAGACATACCCCTCTTCAGTGCCTGCATTGCACTAGGCATGATGTCTGGGGGCTCCCTGTATTACCTCATTTAGTCCCTGCACTTGACTCTCAGGATAGTATTCCCATTTACTCACAGGAGAAAACCAAGGCTTGGGAGGTTAAGTACATGCACACGTCTACAGGCTTGGAAGCCATAGATCCGGATCTACCCGCAGCTTATTCCAATGATGAACACATTGTCCCCAGCTCCTGACATGCTGGGCTGCTGCTGCTTAATGAGGATCATGGTGGCTACAGAGGAATTATTCATCTGACTTAATGAGTCTGCTGAACATGAGAAGGTGTTCTTTAGAATATTTCTTTGACCCAGATTTGACTTCCTTTAACTCTTTTTAACACTGACTTCCTTTTTAACTAAAGGGAAGCAACACATTATCAACTCACATAACATAGGATATTTTCAGAATGTATAATAATTTGTTCCACACAAAGGAAACCTGTACTTTGTCTTTCGCTGAAAGAAAATCTTCAAGGTATTTCCCTTGAACCTTTTTTTCCTCTATAGATTATAGAGGATGTGCAAAGACTGGGAAGAAGCTATCCCCCCAGACGTTACAAGGACAGATGAGCTTAATTGTGACAGGCAGCGTTTTGTCCTTTTCCAATCTCTTCTGTGAAAATGGAGCCGTCATTCCGTCAGCTGGAAGCCTTGTCAATAGGGTGTGCCCCTGTGTGATGCATATAGGAAAGGGCCTTCCATAATTGCACAAGACAGACAATTCATCTGGAAGCTCTAAAAAATGAGAATGGGGGGGCGGAAATGATCTCTAAATGTCCATCTGGGTTTTGAAAAGGAGAGATCTGAAGTTGTGTAATTAAATCAGTCACCGAGGTTGGTTTCCATTGCAGTCCAATTCCAGATGTGATCATAGCACAAGCAACCGTGCTTTATAAACATTACATTTCCCAAGATCAAAACATCTGCCAGGATTTTCCTCCCAATTTCAAGAGTTTAAATACCACATTATTTTGAATAGTGCTTTTCGCTACCAGTGTTTTTGTTCACAGAAAACAGTTGGAGGGCATGGAATGGACTAACACATAAAGGAAAACCTCCCTCCTGTTTTTATAAAAACAGAATTCACTATACTCACATCCTGCTGTCTAGCCTTGACTCACATGGGCCAATTTCTTTTTTGGCTACTAAGATAAATGTAGCATTTACTGCATAAAGGTGATCATATTTTCTACTGTGATATGCTGATCTTGAAGGGTCAGAATGCTCTTGTGCTCTAAATATGCGATCCATTATATAGAGAGATCTCCCCCTTCTGTGATTTGAACCTTGTCTTTAATTTAGTTCTATTTTGAACTGAATTTTAAAGCTGATTACCCATCAGAGAAAGAGGCTGGCATAATCAAGTTATACAAGGGCAGGCTCCTTGGAGTCTTTCTTGGGTAGCTTTTCTAATAGACTGAAGGTAATTTTGAGACTCTACCTGTCACTGGAAACAGTGTCTAATTCCCATGCAGCTGTATGGCTTTGTGTGAAATACACTCTTTCTGAGACCCCCATACAGTTAGAATTTATCTCGGTTCTGAAGCAATGGCTGTTAATACCCCAACAACTGTGGAGATATTCTCCCGTACTAAAAATTATATGCAGACTGAATCATGGTAATTCAGTTGTGGTGGATACAATTAAAATAAATTATGTAAATGAACTATGAGAGTAATTAGAACCGGAAATGCTGATGAGTTAATCACCATGTCTGTGTGATTGGGACACTGAAATTTTTAAAAATTTTAAAAATTAGATTTTGTTTAAGACAGGAAATAAGCTGAAAAGTGTTAGAAATAATTTGTAATCAGGGAGCCTGGATGGCTCAGTGGATTAAGTATCTGACTTGTGATTTCTGCTCAGGTCATGATCTCATGGTTCCTGAGATTAAGCCCTATGTCAGGCTCTGTGCTGAGGGCATGGAGCCTCTTTACATTCTTTCTCTCCCTTTCTCTCTGCCCAGCCTCTGCTTGCTCTGTCACTCTCTCTCTCTCTCTCAAAATAAATAAATAAGCCTTAAGAAAAATAATTTGTAACAGAGGCCAAAAATCCTCTACAAGGCCTTCACCTTCTCTGTGCTAAGGAGGATGAAGATCTCAAAATCCTCTAGATGGAATTTAGAATCTTGACAACCTGACGTTTGCATGACAAAGAAGTGCATTAGTTTGGTCTGAACTAAGGGATGAATGAGAAATTGAAACAGAAATGGCCTGATCTGCTCAATAATTAAAACTCTGAAGGGAATCTAAAAACAAAATTTAGCACAAATTAGTAAGTATAAATAAAAACTTTAAAAAGGACTGATAACATAGGATTGGTGAGAACACTTTTTTTCTTACTTTATTAAACACATGTGTTTCTGTCTGCGTCCACCGAGAAGACCTGGAGCCATTGATGGCAATGAACGCCACCCAAGCCATGGGGGTGGACCCTACATACAATACAGAGGCTGATGGTGTCACTTCAAAGGGACCTAGAAGCCTCAAGAGGCTCCTGCAGACAAAAGATGATACAGTTTCAATCTCAAAACAGGAACGGCGGCAACTAATGAAGACAAATCTCGTCTGCATCTCCTAGAGAAACTGTTAATTCGAGTTACCAGCAAATGGCGAAACGTTAGTGAAGCCTTGATGGGAGATCTTGGTGACAGTTGCAGGCTGACATCTCGTGAACCTCACACTGAGGCATCTTAGCCTCTCTGAACTGCGCCACTCGGACTTGACGTTGCCCCTCAGATCATGCAGCATGATGTCCTGAGTGTCGCCTCTGAGGGGGCTTGGAGGAAGACCACTCCAGTGTAATCAAACCTTGAGATTCAAAACCTGGTTTGTGGGAAATATGGGGGTTAGAGAATCGAGTGAGTCCTCGAGAAGCAAGCAGTCAAATGTAAAACGTCAAAGACTTGAATAGGATAATTTTTATAGTTCCTTCAATAAGTCAAAGAGAAATGGAAAAACTAAGGTTGGGGTGCTGTTAGTGCTTTATTTTTTTAATGTTTATTTATTTATTTGAGAAAGAGAGAGAGGCAGGCAGAGAGAGAGGGAGAGAGAGAATCCCAAGCAGGCCCCCACCTGTCAGCACAGAGCCTGACATGAACTCAATCCCATGAACCATGAGACCATGACCTGAGCTGAAATCAAGGGTTGGACACTTAACTGACTGAGCTACTCAGGAGCCTATAACTGCTTTAAAGAAACAAATGATATTAACAACCAAATATAATTCATGGGACATTTTTGGATCCTCATTTAAGCAAACCATAAAAATATATTTTTAGAATGGGAAATTTGAGTATGGACTAGGTATTAGGTGATATTAAGGACTATTGTTTACTAATTTTAATAGGAGCAATAATGCATTGCATTATATAAGAGGAAAGAAATAGGGTATTCTGAAGCATTTATTGATATTGATATTGATAAGCATATTACTTGATATTTGGCATTTGCTTGACAGTATCTCAGCCAAAAGAAGGAGGATCCTAGAGAAAAGATGAAAATAAAAAACAAAAATGGCAATGTAATGGTTTTGAGGCTTGGTGATATATCCATGTGGACCCTATTTTCCATGTGTGGCATGAGTATACATTTATTTATTTTTAAGAGACAGAGAGAGAGAGAGAGAGAGAGAGAGAGAGAGAGAGATTACAAGCAGGGGAAGAGCAGAGAGACAGGGAGACACAGAGTCCAAAGCAGGCTCCAGGCTCTGAGCTGTCAGCACAGAGCCTGACACGGGGCTCAAACCCACAAATTGTGAGATCAAAACCTGAAGTGAGGTAGGAGGCTTACCTGACTGAGCCCCCCAGGTACTCCACATATACATTTTCATAATAAGTTAAGAATAAAGTCAGAGCACTGGAGACAGGCAGTAGACGATAAGGTGTGCACTTCAACTACAGTTATCCATCCACTTAAAAAGTGTCCCCCCAAATCTTTATTTGAAATAGAGGATCGGGAGCTCTAAAAAGAGGCCCACACGTGCACGAGGTGGAATAAAGAAGGAGAAAGACCGGGGAGGGGTGACCTCAGGCAGAAAAATTAACCGTGATAGCGTGGATGGTGGCAGCGTAGATTTCTCTGAAGAATGGGCATTGCCAAGGGGACTATTGTTTAGCAACTTTTGGAATCAGGATCTTCAGCAGCTTTATCTCCATGAGTGAGTCAGACATGAGTTAAATTTGGAGAAAAAACAGAGACACATCATCCTTGGCGATTTGTCGCATTTCACATATTTTTGTTGTATTTTGTATTGTATTTTTAGAAGGTCGTCCGCATTAATATAATAGCAAACAGAAGTAGTCCAGTTAAAGTCAGGGCCAGCTTCATGGTTATCTGTCTGTGCAGCCACAGGACCTTTGCTTGGAAGGACCTCACAGTCGGTTCAATGCTCTGCTGCCGCCATCTTGAAACTCTTCATAAGTGTTGAACAGGGAGCCTCAAATTTTTCATTTTGCACCGGGCCCTCCAAATTGTGCAGCCAGTCCTGGTTGAAGTATACATGTTGGGAGGGAGGAGACTTAGTAGATTCGATTAAATTTATAATTCATTCACCTGAAGGAGATGTTAGTCTACTGTTAGTCATTCAGAGTCACTAACACTTTTGTTTTTTCATCTCCTCTGGGGACAGCTAAACAAACAGTCTCCAGCCCTGTGCTCAGGACACTACTGACTTCATGAACATGACACTCAAAAGTCCAATTTTGAAACATGACTATTGCTATCTAGATCAAGAATTTGTTTTGACGTACAATTTTCAGATATAGGTGTGCTTCCCGATTGTTCTAAAACATTGAGCTCTAAGGAAACATAATCCTGTCTAAACAAAGGAAATGCTTCTGTCAGTCTTTGTAATGCAAACGAATGCATTTTCTGAGTTTAGCTTTCTTTTCTTCCCATTCTGAAAGAATATTTCTACTAAGGGAGTGTTAGCAAAACATGCACAGTTACTATTTGGTATGTACCTGGTTTAGTAGAGATGTGCTATTCCATTAATAGCAATGTCAAAGATCCCAGCTGTGTAGAAATCTTTACTGAAGTCACCCCAGAAGGACACTATGTAGCCTGTACTCTTGAACACTCAAGATTAGGATGGCAAAGGTTTCCTCACGGTGCCAAAGTTCATTCTGGTCTAAGAACATGGAAGAAAGGCTGCGACATGAGTGAGCTGATCACCATTAAAAACAGATTTTAAAAGTAATCCTTAAGGTCAACTTATAAGTAGAAATTGTTTTGAATAATTCCTGAGTCTTCCAATATTGATAAGATGCTTCTAGAAGGGAATAGTTTTTCTAAGAAATTAATATTATAACTATAGGCAGGAAGTTGACTTTTTAGAAATTAACCTTTCATGGCAAGTCCATTGGGGTCACTAGTTCTTATTACTCCAAAGACAGGAACTTTCTAGGTGAGTTTTTATGTGATTTTTTTGGTATTCAAGAAAAGGAACCAAATCATAGCCTCTCAAATTGACATCACATTCTATCTTTTTCTCTCATAAACCTTTTTATGTTTATCAGGTTCTCTTTCTCTCTCTCCCCCTCTCTCTTTCTCTCCAAATAATATTTATCATGGCTAGCCCAGAAAGATTTCTTCTTTTATAGATGTACTGCAATTTATGTGGACATCCCTCACATAGATAAATAGTATTACTGTTTCTAACTAAGTATTGGCTGTTTCAATTGCTGCTGTATTGTATGTCCTTAAAGATTTTTCTACATTTGTTCTCGTATTTGTATATAAATTCCTAGAGGTATACTACTGGGTTATAATGTAATACAGTAAATATTTGGAACATGGCCCCAAAGATGATGTCAATTTACACTTGTGCCAACAGTGGTTTTAGACTATTTTCCCTAACCATTAACAATGCTGCCAATACTAATTTTTCTAATTCCAATATTATGGACAAAAAATGTTTTAACTTTTATTTCTTTTTTCAACTTTATGGAGGTACAAATAACAAAATTATAAGATGTCGAAAGCATATATAATGTGAGATTTTGATCTGCATATATATTGTGAAATAAATTCTTTGAGTGAATTAACACATCTATCACCTCACATATTTACCTTTGTTTTTGGAAAAAAAAACATTTAAGTTCTACTCTCTTAAGATTCAATTACATACTACAGTGTTATCAACTATCATCACCATGTTATGTAGTTGATCCTCCAAACGTACTCATCTTACAAGTGGAAGTTTGCACCTTTTTACCAACGTTGTCTCAATTCCCCACTTCCCCAGCCTCACAAATCACATTTCCAATCTTTCTTTCTATGCGTTCAATTATTTTTAATCCCACAGATAAGTGATATCATACAGTGTTCATCCTTCTCTGTCTTATTTCACTTAGCATAATGTCCTCCATCTTCATCTATGCTGTTCCAACTGGCAGGATGTCCTTTATTTACAGGCTCAGTAATATTCCATTGTATGCACGTGTCACATTTTCTTTATCCATGAAACTGTCAATGGACATTGAAGTTGTTTCCATCCTTGGCTTTTGCAACTAAGACTGCAGTAAATACGGGAATACAGATGTCTCTTGGAGAGAATGATTTGTTTTCTTTGAATATATACGGAAGAGTGGGCTTGCTGGATCATATGCTAGGTCTAATTTTAAATTCTTGAGAAGCCTCCATGCTGTTTTCCAGACTGACTGACCTAGTTTTTCTCCCAATCAGCAGTGTACACAGTTCTCTTTTCTCTACATCTTTGCTAGCTTTTGTTTTCTTATTTTTCTGGTCAAAAACATTCTACTAGATGTGAAGTGATGCCTTACTGTGGTTTTCATTTGCTTTTTTCCTGATGATTAGTTATTTTGAGCACCTTTTCATGTACTTATTGGCCATTTATATGTGTTTGTTGTAAAAACGTTTATCCAGGCCCTTTGCTCCTTTTGAAATTTTGTCTTGTTTTTGCTATTGACTCGTATGAGTTCTTTGTATCTTGGATATTGCCTTTTATCAAATACGTGGCTTACAGAGTTTTTTCTCCAGTCCATAGGTTACCTTTTCACTTGTTGATGGTTTCCTTTGTGGTGCAGAATCTTTTCAGTGTGATGTCATTCTACCTGTTTGTTTTTGCTTTTGTTGCCTTTCCTTTTGGTGTCAAATCCAGAAAACTTATTGCCAAGATCAATGTCAAGGAGCTAATCCTGTATGTTTTCCTCCTGGAGTTTTATAGTTTCATGTCTTATGATCGAGTTTTAAATCCATTTTGAGTTTCTTTTTGTGTATGGTATAAGATAAGGGTCGAGTTTGATACTTTTGCTTATGGCTGTCCAGTTTTCCCAACACCATTTATTGAAGAGACTATCCTTTACCCATTGTATGTTTTTGGCTCCTTTTTTAAAAATTAATTGACCATGTATGCATGGGTATATTTTGGGGATTTATTCTGTTGCATTGATCTATGTGTCTGTTTTTATGCCCATACCATACTGTTTTTATTAGTAATAGCTTTGTAATGTGGTTTCCGACCAGTAATATGTCACCTTACCTTTTGTTTTAATGTCTGGGAATGAGTATAAGAGGACATTAGAGATCTACCTCTCAAGCTGCCAAGTGACTTGTCATTGCGTCGCCTGCTTTCAGACAGCCTGTCCCTGTTCCTTTGTCCAAATATTCTGTGTTCTTCCTGTCCTGACTTACTGCTTCCTCCACTTTTCCAGACAAGTGACTTTATTTTTCTTTCCTTTCCTTTATTTTTCTTTTCTCCTCATTTGAAAGATTTCTGAGTCTTTATTTCTGAATAAGCCATTTCCTTAAATTATCTAAAGAAACAACTTTCCAGGCAAAAGGAAATTTGCATTCTGATGTTGTTTAGAGTTTTAAAGACAGAAGGCTTCACCGCCTTCTCTGGGGCTCCTCCATGTCACTTCAGTCCTGCCTGCCATCTCATGGCTGGTCCTATGAAGACTCCTTTGAATGAAGTCCTAGGCATTTCATTTGTACCTTAATTTTGACCTCTTTCAATACAAATAGAACGGAAAACCTCAGTGTGAATTAGCACAAAATAATAATGCATATTGTCCTTATTCTTCTTTCAGTGTTGTGTGATTTAACTTTTCTGCTCTTTCTTTTCACTTAATTGGCATTTGTGTTCCTGTCTATGTTTTAACCTTCAGATAAAAATCTGAGCCTGGATTTTATAATTATACCCGACAAACCAAGGGCAGTGTTCAGTCACGTAAATATTATAAACAATCAAAAGCCAACTTACTAACATGTGGTAAATGCAATTATTTAAACAGAAATGAAAGGCAAGTTGCATAGATGCAACATGGCCACTGTCTTAAAGCGAGTTATTTGTAGAAGACATATTTAACACTTTATAAAAAAGCTTTATTTAAAAAGAAATACCTGGAACTCTGGAGAGATAGATCAACTTAAAATAATTAGGAAGGAAGAAATTGTCATTAAAATAGAAAGTTTATATCTCTCGTAGCCTCTTAGCATGACACAAAATAAAACTGAATAAGGAATCAAACCTAAATGAGAAGCAAAATTCTTCTTTATGAGATTTCGGGAACACAGAGTTCTTCAGGTTCATCAATCTAAGTACACAACTGGTTACAAAGACAAAATATAGTTATAATGAAGAAACTTCATTCTCTCAACATCAGCTGCAAGTGTGTTTCATGGAAAATTGGGACATCTGATATCTGTTTTACTTCTCTGACTCAAAATTAATCTCTAGAAATTTATTGATAGTGTTGCTCTCTCTTTTGTTCCAAGAAGCACACCAGAGCCCGCACATCAGGAAGTGAGAGGCAGAGACAGACTGATTTCCCTACCTGAAGCTCCGGCTCAGGTTCTGATATTCTAAATGTCAAGGAAGAACCAAATATCCTGTCTAAGGCCAGTCCAGCTGTGGGGCAGTTCGGGTAGGGAGAGGAGAAGTAGCATGGTCCCTGAACTTGATTTTCATCAGGTTAATAAATATTTTACTTCTAACAGCCACAGGCATTCGCTTTAGGTTACTGGGAGGGAATGATGTTCTTTTCTTGCAATAAGACAGCCTTCTTGGTTTCCAAAGCGTTCTACTTATCAAGTAAGAAGGTATTTTTATTACCTTATTCATTGCATTTTCCAGATAATAAACTATTCATAAAGCCTTGAAGGAAAATTTTTTTAAATTATTTTTTTACATTTACATCCACTTACTATTCCTAAGGATAGTACAGTATCCCATCCCACATGTAACCTCTTCTATTAGTAGATTATGCCTTTGCTCCTTGATTAGTTCTTGGTTAGTACTAATAGACATAAAATTATTTTGGGGGAATAAATTATGTTTAATGTAAATACAGTAATACATTTAAAATTCCCTTAGTTCCTGTGACCTGTTTATCTAAACTAGTCAAGGTATTCTGAGTTTCTCTGAGTACAGCCTTTTTTTAAAATGAGAGAAAGCTTAGATATTCCAAGTAAAATAAAATATATCTTAAAAGCAAAATAAAAAAAGAATTGCTGACAGCCCCAGTGCTCTTTGAAATGAGCAACTACAGCCTACCATTGAGAAGGAAATGTTTACTTTCTATCAAACCTATTTATTAACTGTAAATGTGCCCATTTTCCATGTAAATTTAGTTCCAGACCAGAGATAGCAAGCACCAAGAGTGAGATTGTCATCTCAGACCCAAAGAAGCAGAGATCAAGCATCAAACTTTACTAGTAACTTGCATAGTACATATGAAGACAAAGGCAATGCATAGAAACAGCTGCGATCACCGGTCAGTCAACTCCCAGTCCTTCCATGCAACATGAGGACGTGGCCTGGACCAGATTTAATGGTTGAGATCTGTAAGTGGTGCATGCCATCAGGAAATGACTGCCTCTGATGCACGGATAATCACATAGCTGACCTCCCACTTTATAGTGGATCAGATCCCACAAACCCGTCAGTTTCTCATTTGCTAAAACAATCCAGACAGACTGTATACAGCCTGCTAGAGGGATTCCAGTCTCATTATCTCCTTGCTAATAAACACCATGAGGAGGTCTGATTAGCATGTTTACAAGGAGTCTTTGTTGGGTCCTTGATTCCTTTTTTCTCTCTCTTAGCTCTTCCTGGGCATCCCCAACTGAGAGAAGATGGGAACGAACAAGCTACAAAAGGCCTTCCTTTCCAAGACTGATCCCTATAGCAAATGTTATTATATTATGTGATTTTTAGGTGCATGTTGTTCTCCATATAATGGTTTATCATTTATCACATCCTGACACCGCATATACCCAAACCTTCAGAATCACTGTATAACATGTTGTCACTACTGACTGTGACAAAATTTGGGCTTCACTAAGGGAAAAAAATAAATTAGCAAAACTTCCAAAGAATCATTTCCAGTCTTTGTGACTGATCACTATCATTATCTAAGGAATTAAGATGCCTTTTTTCTCCTTAAACTTTAGTCTTGGAATTATTTCCAGGTCTTCTACTAATCTCAGCAATGTCTCTTTATGGTAAATCTTTTTTTTAAAAGTTTTTAATGTTTATTTATTTGAAAGGGAGAGAGAGAGAGTGAGCAGGAGAGAGGCAGAGAGAGAGAGGCACAGAATCCAAAGCAGGCTCCAGGCTCTGAGCTGTCAGCACAGAGCCCAACTTTGGGATCAAACTCACAAACTATGAGATCATAACGTGAGCCAAAATCATGCATTTAGCTGACTGGGCCACCCAGGCATCCCTATGGTAGATCTTCAACATTCTCACATACTTTCAGCCAGCTAAAGTAGAAGGAGAGACATCATTCAAACATGAGCAATGATTGAAAAGAAATTTTATACATATTGGAAACATATACCTTGGTACCAGAGTTAGAGAATCTAGTTTGAACAAATTCATGAATTATTTTGGCTGATTATTATAGCTCTTTCTGTTTTGTATCAAGCCAAAGGTAATGTCCCTATCCCTTTGGTTCTTAGGATGACGAAGTCTTAGGGGCTGAATCTCCAGACAAATCTCTTGGCCAAAATCAAACACACAGACCCTGCTAGTTCTGGTCCATCAGTCACTGGACCTCTACTCTGTGGAGAATGTTATCCTAGACACTGGTAATACAGGAGAGACCAAGACAGCCATGGTTACTGCACTCATGGTTCTGATCTCTTTAAAAAGATCTATAGAAGAATCAAGGAAATGAATTCAATCAATTACAAATTGTGATAAGCCAAACAATCTTTGAATAGGGCTTTTTATGATAGTTAGATTCTTATGAGGTTATTCAACAAAGATAAGTAGCAAACAAAAGAAGATTTCATTGTAGATTCCAGCTGCTGGCATCATGCTATGTGGCTTAGACTCTTTACTAGACATAAGGATGAAATTAATCATCTGGTATTGTAGAAAATCAATAAATTTCAAGCTGCTCTGAAAATACTAACATAAGAATGTTAACACCTTGATTATAAAGTTATCTGAAATGATAGATAATGACAAATGTCTTATCTCATAAAATGCACACTGGAAACTTTCTGAATTCATTCCAAGTGATTTTTCTTCCTTTGAATAATTTAAACTTTAGACAGTAGGTTTCAAATCAAAGGTTTTCTATTCAAAGCATGAGATACCTGTGCCACTTTCTTAAACCTGATCCTTTCTCTTAAACCTTTCTCTTTCCTGCTCTCTTGTTTTCAGCCCCAAGCACACAGAGTTTGCTGTCCTTAGAGCCTGAGTTATACGCAAAAATGCCCCTCAACTTCTACTCTGAATACAGCGAGGCATTAGAAGTGTCCTTCAAAACAGAAACGTTATGATAAAGGGCATGTTTGTCTTCTGGTCCCCACATTGCCTGTTTGGGTATTGACAGTCATCATTGTAAACTCCTCCCATTACGTCGTCTAACCACTGGGTTTCAATCCCAACCTATAGAAGATCCATGCTAGGCAGTCAGGAGATTACTATTCAAGATCCTGTACATAAAGAAGGTTATAACCTTAAAGGGGAGATATAACTAATCACAGTGCCATGAAATTGTATCTTACCAGACATTGAGTTCTAAAATCAGAGAAGACAAAAATTGTATATTCAAAATAACACTTGACATTTTAGTTCACCCACAAAATACCACATATGTGGTCATGTAAATAGGCCAGAACAGAAACAATCAAATGAAACCAACACAGTCAGATTTTCCTTTGAGATGGAAACACTGCAGATTCTGAAGTTGAACATCAAATAAAGTGGGCCATGTTGTATGAACAACATGCATACTAGACTCGGTGTTGGTCTGGCATTATGTTCATACTATGAGAGACACAGAAAAACTGAAATGGTAAGGCAAACACAGATTTAGGACTTCATCCAAGACTCACTAATATGAGGGGCATATTATACACTGAGTGTATACTGAACAGAATTGCCTACTTTACTTAAATCAATCTCTCCCTCTCTCTCTGGCTCTCACACACACACCATGTTACTCATGGTAGAGTAGAAACAAAATAACCAAAGCTTCATAAAGTGTTGATCATGTGACAACAATGGAGGAAAGAATATATCCAATTTTAGCAGAAAATAGTAGCAGTGTAATAGTAGAATATAGTGAGAATTAGGCAAACATTATGGGCTATATTTTAGTAAGTTACATAAAGCCACTGAAGATTTTTAAGACAGATAGTAACTATGACTTTGCTGGAAGGCAAACAGGATGTGTTCGATTTTGAATCTACCACACCTGAGCTGTTCTGGGAGTCTCCAGATCCAGTTGGACACTCATACCTAGTCCCTGGGAAGGAAATCTTAACTGGATATACAGCCTAATGAGCCATCCCCAAAGATACCTTTTTTATGCTGTATCATCAGCACCTAGAATGGTTCCAGGCAATAATATACACTCAATAACTGCTTACTAAATTAACAGCATTTAACTATATTGAAGTGATCACGAATATATATCTATTTAAACCCTGGATAGATGGAAGGATGGATGGATGGATGGATAGATGGAAGGGAGAGAGGGAGGGAAGAAAGTCAATTTTGTTTTTCTAAGTAGGCTGTCTGTTGAACTTTTCTGGTCTGAGCATTTCCACTAAAGATCTGTTGTGCTCACAGACAGTTATTTGTACATATGATGCTAAATTCTGGGTAATTTTCACCGCCCTACAGTATTCTTTAAGTGTAAAGGGGGAGCATCTATGCAGTCATTGATGAAGAAAGCAGCTGAGATGAAATGAGCACACGCCAAGGGCTGTAGCTGTGATCAGTGGTGATTTGCTAACCAGATGAACGGAGCGTCTTACTGAATAGCTCTAGCTACGAAATGCTGACTGTTTGGGGATAAAAGCTGTGGTGTTGGGAGAAATGAGAGGAGCATGCAGTAATCTGCTCGTTTTTCTCTCTTTTCTGAGACTGAAGTGGCAGTAGAAATCAGAAGAGCATGCGTACAGACATACGTTCTGACAGTGGAGAAGAGAGGCCGCTGTAAGGAGGCGAGATAGACCAGCTCCCCTGTCTGGGGAGGCGAAGGGCCATTAAAGGCATCAGTAACTTCTAAGGTTAGCATTGTGTTTCTCCAAAGACATCACATATGGCAGATTCTATGGAGTGGAAAGGGGGTCAGGAAGTCATTTGCTAAAAGGACAAGCCAAGCCCTCCTCACTTCAATAGGTTCCTGGGGCACGACTGGATTGAGACAGCTGAACACTTCACACTTCACTGTCACTACCCAGTGGTTTGGGACGCTCAGCCTAGTTCAGGTGAATATTCTGGCTTGAAGGACTGTGAGTGCAAGTCCTCAAAACAGACCCCAGTTCCATGGCATTCCAAGCTTCCAGGATCCATCCAGTGCTTGGTCAAAATGGAAGGATCCAGAGTGGGTTCCTGCCTTCTTGTTCTTTTTTTTTTTTCAACAAGTGATTTATATGTGTATATATATTTTTTTTTTAATAGAAAATACAGGCAAACCAAGAGAAAACTCAACCATAGTTTTATTACCCAAAATGTAAGCACCGTTAACAGTTTGATTTATATACATATTCACTTTTAAATTCAATTTATTTGGACAGAATTTTTCCAGCTTTGTTGAGGTACAGTTGACAAAGAAATGTATATGATTAAGGTGTACAACTTCATGATTTGATAATATATTACATTATGAAATAATTGCCACAAACATTGACGTATCCACCCCCGTATAGCATTATATTTTTTCTTTCTTTCGTTCTTCCTTTCTCTTTCCCTCCCTCTTTTTCCTTTCTTTCATCTTTCTTCCTTTTTTCTTTTCTCTCTTTCTCTCTTCCTCCCTTTTTCCCTTTTCCCTTCCCTCCTCCCTTCCTTCCTTCCTTCCTTCCCTCCTTCCTTCCTTCCTTCCTTCCCAGACCTGCCTTCCTTTCATGACCTTACCTTATATTTTGACTTCTTCAAAACCCATTCTCAGCTTTTCCCTTGTTCTGGATGTTCTTTTTTTAATTCCAGAAGCAGATCCCTGTCTTTCGACAGATCCTTTTCAAAGGAACTTGGATGCCTTGTCCTGCAGCACAGCTCACAGCTGGCAGATCCCAGCTCTGTAGCTTACCTACCTCCCTGGGGATTGGCTCTTCCCAGCCTGCCAGCGCCCCACTGGCTTTTTTGTTGGGTCACCCTATTACTCCTGCTGAAAGTCCACAGCTCTTCTGACCACATGTCTAAATTTGCTTTCAAATCTTATCCATGAGAGCACACCCCCACATCTGGTTTTGCTCTTGTAGGCATTTCTAGTCCTTCCTGCTTTTATCTTCCTCCATCATCACCTGGATTCCCAGATCGACAGAGAAAAAGCAGTGCTATGGCTCACTTGTATTTCCTAGTAAAAGACAAAGGGCACCTGAATCCGAAAGTTGTGTTAACCTTACAGGTGAACATAGGGATATTTACATAAATTTGAAAGGTTAAGCATAGGAAAACATTGGTGAATCAATAAAATATTGGCTTGTCTTTGTAATATGCCATAAAAACCCACTGAGAAAGGTCATTAGTTAAATGCATTGTAGAGTCTGTAAACTGAATTGATGGTTTTGCAGAACATAGCCCATGAGTAAATCAGAAATAGATGGTGTGTTTTATGAGTAAGTTTTAATTTAAAAAAAAATCCGGGGCACCTGGGTGGCTCAGTCAGTTAAGCAGTCAGTTAAGCGTCTGGCTTAAGCTCAGGTCATGATCTCACAGTTCATGGTTTCGAGCCCTGCATCGGGCTCTGTGCTGATGGCTAGCTCAGAGGTGGAGCCTGCTTCAGATTCTGTATTTCCCTTTCTCTCTGACCCTCCCCTGCTCACGCTGTCTCTCTCTGTCTCTCAAAAATAAATAAAAAACACAAAAAATTTTTAATTTAAAAAAAAAATCAGAGTTCACCCCATCTCTGCTCTGTGCTACCTGAAAAGCAAAGAGGTTTAGTCAGAGCAAATGTAGTTCACAGACCCATTTGGGTCACAGCATTTATAGACCTAGGAGTGGTGAGTGTAGACATGAGTCCCTATTAGTGTTCTCTTCTAATTACTTATTTCTAAAAACTTGCTAATGCTACCAAAGCTGGTCAGAGTTAATTATGCTTGTGAAGTTTATCCTTTTGTACTCCAGTGAGTCAAACACTGTAGTTTTAAATAAAACAAGAATAGTTTTCTAAAAACTCGTATTTGATCCTGTCATGCCCCTGGCTAAAGCACTGTTATTTTTGTGCATATTCCCTGAGCTTCCATGAAATAAAACATTTGGCGACTATTACATTTTATCATCCCTAACATTTTAAAGTGGAATTCATTTATCTAGTATTTACCAGTACAAGTGAGCTGTACACTTTATTTGTTGTTTACTTCCACCATTTACATGGTGTGCCCTTAGAACATACTCAATAATCACATGATGAATGAGTGAATGAAAATAAATTGAACATATCAATTAAATATTGGGCAAGAATGTATTTTCTGTATCTTTTTTTGGTACCTGTATCATAAAATAACTTTAAAACTCTGAAATTATTGCAGTACTATTAGGAAACTCATGATGAGGGATTTAAAAGTTAAAAAAAAAAAACTGAGGAAAACCATATGAAAACATGCCCAGTGTCATTAGTCAGCAATATCAATTAAAACTCCAGCGATACACCACCATGCACTAAGAAGGACTAAACTTAAACTTATCAGTAGTACCGAGCAGTGGCAGGCACAGGAAGAAAATGGAACTCTTTTGTGTTACTGTTTGGAATGTAAGAGTTAGGAACACCATGGAAAACGGTTTCCAGTTGTTTTATAAAATAAAGCATGTAAGTAATATATAATCCTTCCATTCACTTTCAGGTATTTACCCAACAGGAATAAAGACATATAGCTACATAATGTCTCTTCATTATAAATACTCACAAATTAGAAATAATTCAATATTCAATCTAAATCAAGAGATAAATGGATAAACAAATTAGGATATATCCATACAATGGCATACTACTCAGCCAAACTACAAAAAGAAAAAAAAAAAACAAAAAAGGATGGGGTGAACTTGATCTATGTAACGTGGATGGATCTCAAAAACACTATGAATGAAAGAAGCCAAACTCCGGAGAGTTGATACTAACTAATTCCATTTAAGTAAAATTCTAGACTAGGGAAACCTAATCATCAATGATAGAAAGGAGATATGTAGTTGTCTGGGGACAGGAGTAGGCAGAGAATTGACCATAAGAGAGCACAGGGAGTTTTTGAGGTGATGATAAAGTTATACACCCGCTAACTAAGGTAGTGTTTATGCAGTGTATGCATTTGTTGAAAATCATTGAACTACCTGCTGAAAATTAGTGCACTTTATTATATGTACCTCATACTTTAATGAAGTTGCTTATAAATTAAAATTGAAGAGAATTGAAAAATTGGTACTTGTTTTTATAATCACAGAAATGTAGCTAACATTTCGTTAATTGCCTACATTTTTAAACCTATCGAATCGATTTTTCATAAAAAGATGCTACATGATTATTTGATATTGCTAGCAATACTGTTTACCATATCCACTGAGTAGCACCTGTGCAGTTGAAGTAGAAGAGAGATTATAGGTCCACAGAGTATTGCCCACGTTCTGCTGTATTCATGATGCATGGAAGGCTTTATATGATAGGAAATAATGTAAGGGAGACTATTTCAAAGGTCGAAGTTACCACTTGGAAGAAGGCTGTACTTTAAACCTTTAACTCTGCAAGTTACTTTGCATGAAGTTTGTTTGGCAATGTTACAACGGATATAAAGCCACTGGATATCATTTGTTTGTCATCTTAGGGAAAGAATAGAAAATGATCCAAAAGAAAACTCATCCTAGAAACTGTTGAAAGAAAGCAAGTTCTGGGGCCAAAAGTGAGCCCAGTACCCACTCTGCTCTGTTCCCTACCCGTTTGCCTTTGTATCTACACCACCATATACTACATGGCAGTGCTGAATGAGTAAGAAAAAGTTAAATTATGGCGAGGGTGCCCTCTTAAGGCAGAGAAACATACAATCATTTTTTTTAAAGACTCCTGAAAAGTAGTTTGAAATACTGTGTTTGCCCCAAGACATCCTTAAGTTAGCTGGCATATTTACTTATCTGGAGCAGAACATCCTTGCTAATGCCAAATAGCCAAGATAAGCACAATCATTAGGAGCTGATTTCACAGGCAAAGTGCTTGAATTTCGGGTAACTGTTTGACTTAATACCCACACCAGGACATTTTAAGAAAGGAGGCACTATGAATAATTATGCCGGGACAGCAAGTGTAAACCAGAGCCGCCCCAGGGAAACTAGGACCGTGGCAACCCTAGTAACACGTCATATCTGAAGGATGTCTTTAATGTAGTGCCACTCAGGGCTAAACTATAGGAAAATGCCTAAAGAATGTGTAAGGAACACAAATGAAAATGCCTTCAATGTAGCATCATTCATTTTAACCCAAGTTTTGTTCTTTTTAATCAAAGACAGGACAGAATGTGGTTTTGGATAATATTTACTCACAAGTAACATAAAAGACATCCACTCTTTCAGTCTACCATATATATATATATATTTTTTTTTTTTTTTAATTTTAGGAAAGGGCTTTATTCTACCTGGGGAGCCATTCTGTCTCTTAGCTCTGAGTCCCCCACTATGCACCCAAAAGCACCATATCTGAAGTAGATTACATTATAATTAGCAAATTGATTCTCAAAATTGCTGTGTCTTATCCTTTCTCCTATCAGTCATCAGTTCTAGGTCATAACTGGTAGACTTTTCTTTTTTGCATGAATAAGAATTAAGTGTTCCCAGTCTTTGTTGGAAGATTTTAGGTTACTGAAAATTTGACAAGGAATTTCTAAAATAAGCATGCATTTCCATTCTATGAAATGTGTCAGTATGTATCAGTGAATATTAATCATTTGTCTCTTACTAAATTATTGATACAGTTCATCAGAAACCACTTTTTTCTCCCCAGTAAGTTGCTGACATGTAACTAATTTAGCTGTGCTTAATTCATCCCTAAACTCTCATTCCCAGTTATTACCAGAATTGACTTTAAGGCAAACATCTATTGGATACAAAAAATAAATCCCTCCATATAAGATAAATAAAAGATACATGTAAATTGTTTACATTTATAGGATGCAATACATAAACACAGTTTTGAATGCATGAAGAATATTTTCACTGTAATACTTTTTTTAAAAGTCACTTTCTAGGGTGTCTGGGTGGCTCTTATCCGCTAAGCATCCAATTCTTGATTTCGGCTACGGTCATTATTATCTCATGGTTCATCAGTTCGAGCCCCACTTCAGGCTCTGTGCTGACAGTGCAGAGTCTGCTGGGCATTTTCTCTCTTTCCCTCTCTCTCTCTTGTCTCTCCCTGCTCAATCTTTTGGCTCTCAGAAATAAATACATAGACTTTAAAAAAAAAATCATCCCTTAGAATTGTAATTTAAACCAAAACAGCCTTCTCCATTTGAGTGTGTTATTGACAGCTGTGAATTGACTCCAGGATCAGGAAAAAGAAATCATCATACTACATATAATCTCCTAAGGCACAAATTTAGGAATGATTTATGCCACAAATAAAATAGATTGGTCACTCCTTTCCCTTTTCTCTTGTCCTTTATCCTCAGTGGTGTAATCATTTGAGAACGTATTTGCTTTCAAGGAAAGCTCTTTTTATTTTATTACTTCTTATTACTGCCACAAATTAATATTTACAAGGTGCCCAGGGCTGTGCTCCTGGGGACACCCAGGGTGAGGCTGATTCCATAGGGCTTTTAGTATGATGACAGGTGAAGTGTCCTTGTGTAAAAGAAGAATTGGTATGTTTTTACAAGAAACAAAAGCTTTTCTTTAAGAAAAATGAGCCAGAAATACACACTTACATCATGCATGGTGAGAATTTTTTAGAAATCGTCAAGAGAGGAAATGAGAGGAAGAGATCGGAGAGAGACGGTACTTTGTGGGAACATGACAGTCGAGCTGAAATGAGCAGTGTGTGAACAGAATGAAACATCCAGAATGTGGTCTTAGTTGCAGGCAGCTTCCCGCCAGCCCCTGAGACCAAGAAGAACTTGAACTGTCCCAGGGAGATAACTCTCCTTTTATCCTTGACCATCTCCACGAAATGACAGCCAAGAATTCCCTTGAGAACCTTATCGTGATGTCCCCAAAGTTGTGGAATCAGAGTTTTCCTAACATCTTATCGGAAATGGTTGAAAGTGCAGGGAAACTGAGCCTAGAAAGTGTGTTTGCACTATTGCTCTTCAGAAAACACGACCACAGAGGCCGGGGGATGCGGGTTCTGCTGCGTCACAACGACCGACTCCAGGAAGCTGGGTGGGAAGGACATGAGGTCGGATCTTAACATGGGATTAGCCAGGTGGGGAGGAATTTTAGGGTTAAACCATATTAAAAAGACATCTTTTGACACTATATTTTTAATCTGTTTATTTCCCATACGTAAAACATTTTAAATGCTGTTTTAGTGCTGGGCACATCATTTAGCCTTAATATGTGCAGACTGATTTCATCGGATGAATGGGAAAAATAGGAAAATACTTTTTATTCTACATGATTTTCTGAACTCTTGTCATTAAATGTGTATTTGTTTTGTATTTCCTCATTGTCTTTGAAATAGCATTTCTTCAAAAATAATTCATTTGAGACTGTTTTGGAATATGCCAAATAAGGAGTTGATGACCAATTTGCTTATTAAGGGCCTGGGGTATCACAGAATCCAACTGAGGTTCCTGGAAACTCATCTGTAACGGCATTACTGATGTCTTTTGAAGATGCAATTATGACTCTGAAACCACAGCCAGTGTCTTATTGCAGTTACTGTTTTCTTCAGTCTGAGCTACGAAAATATTATGAGCCAAAATAATAGTAGCAATAATAGTAATAATAATATTATTATCATACCTTTTGAAAGCCAGACACTCAAAATTAGCAAGCAGTTTTTGCTAAATTGTAATATGGGTCATCATTGGAAGACACACTTGTAGAACTCCATTCCAAAGACGATTTTCTTTCTTTTCCTTCTGGTGAAATGGGCAAAACAAGGGATTTTGTATTATTTTTAAAAATCTAAATGCAGTTGTTCACAGAAAAAAAATTTTAAGCTTTCTTAAATGAATACTTTTATAAATGAAAATAAAATTGTGCTAGAAGATGGAAATTTCTTGTATGATTCTTTTAATAGATTTCATAACTGGTGTCAATTAATGCTAATTGGTAAATAACACAGTAGAATCAAATAATATATTATCAGAAGAGAAATAACCCTTCTAAGAACTTATTCTTCAAGAGTTCTAACCAAACAATTATTTTTAAAGAATTCTGCCTCCTGAATAATATGTACTATGTTCCATGTGAGCAGAGAAAGGGTCTGAGATTTATCTGAGGCCTAAGATACCGGCAGTGTCTAGGATAATAACTTTCTCAAAGGAACACGATGTAAATACCATTTTTCTTCTGTTTGGTTATTTTGAACAGCATGCATACTTCACATGAACTACAGTGAAGTGTTTGATTAGACAAAGAACAAGCCAATATTTGAAAAGGTGTTATTTACAAGGGAACTTGTAAACTAGATACAAGGCAAAATTGTGACGGCTTTAACATGGTGGAGAGAGACACTCTTTGCCATTTGAAAGAATAGGCAACTGAAAGCACAACTTGGGATTTAAAGGTAAAATGTCTGATAACAATCACTATTCATGCTTCTAGATGAAGAAACCATATATGACTAGTGTTTTCTGCCCCACCGGGTATCCACAAAGAGTATTGTTTGGCTTGCATTAACATTTTGTCTAAATAGTATGGACTTGAAGAGATGTAAGACACGTATAAAAATGCTTAGATATAAAATAGATATACCATCATACATCTTAAATATATATACCTAGTTATAAATTAGGTATACCACACCAGGAAAGTGTTGATAATAGAATTTTCTAGATCATTCAGCATGCTCTGACTTTGGTTGAGGTCAAGGGATAGGTTTTAGGGCAGATATGCTTCTCAAACATGCACTCTATGCTAAATAACTTCGGGTGCTAAGTCTCAGTGCTACAGAAATTTGGGTTGGTAACGTGCAGACATTGCTCCCCAAAAAGTGAAGTTCTACCATATAATCCAGCAATTCCACTTCAGGGTATCCAACAAAAGGAAGCAAAATCATTACCTCAATGAGATACTTGTATTCCGGTGTTCTTTATAGCATCGCTTACAATAGCCAAGTTACAGGAATAACCTAAATATGCATCAAGGGAAGAATGGGCAAACAAAATGTAATGTGTGTGTGTGTGTGTGTGTGTGTGTGTGAGAGAGAGAGAGAGAGAGAGAGAGAGAGAGAGAGAGAGGGAGAGTGATGTGGTATAAAGAAAATATCATAGGGGCGCCTGGGTGGCTCAGTCGGTTAAGCCTCCGACTTCGGCTCGGGTCAGATCTCACGTTCGTGGGTTCGAGCCCCGCGTCAGGCTCTGTGCTGACAGCTAGCTCAGAGCCTGGAGCCAGCTTCCAGTTCTGTGTCTCCTTCTCTCTCTGCCCCTCCCCCTCTCATGCTCTGTCTCTCTCTGTATCAAAAATAAATAAAAACATTAAAAATTTTTAAAGAAAATATCATAAAATATCTCATATATATGACATATAGCTATACAATGAAATATTATTCAGCCTTAGAAAAAGAAGGAAATCCTGTCATTTGCAACAATATGGATTAAACTAGAGGGCATGATGCCAAGTGAAATAAGCCAGAGAAGGACAAAGACAAAGACAAATACCACATGGCATCACTTACATGTAGAATCTAAACAAAAAAAAAATGTCTATCTCCTAGAAATAGAGAGCAGAATGGTGATTGCCAGGGCCTGGAGGTGGGGGGAAATAGAAGTTGATAATAGGGTACAAACTTTTAGTCATAAAATGAATAAGATCTGCAGATCTATTATAAAACATAGTGACTTTTGTTGATAACACCGTACTATATAATTGAGATTTTCTGAGGGAGTACCACTTAACTGGCCACACCAAAATAAAAAGATAAATATGTGAGGTGATAGATATGTTCATTAACTCAATGGGGAGGAATCACTTCATGGCGTATACATATATCAAATCGTCATGTTGTGCGTTTTAAATAGCTTACAATTTTAGTTGTCTATTTTACCTCAGTAAAACCATAGTGGAGGGGACTAAAGTTCTAAATGTATCAACTAGTAACATGATACTGACCTTGGGAATGAGCCTAGAATAGATTTAAAAAGGGACAGAAAATGACAATAACAATGCATAGACAGAAAACCAGGAGTCGGCAGGAATTGACTCCCCATATTATTGAGGTACTAGCATATCCTCACAGCAAGTTTGGGGGACAGAAGTGACACAGGACCCTCGTGTGAATCTCAACCCTAAGTGAGTTAGGCCCAACGTGTTGGGTCACCTCAGAGGTTCTGCTAGAATCTAGGCAAGACATCGTATGTGAAAGAAGATGGTAATCTCCAGGTAGGCAGTCATTTGGATCTGGAAGTTCCTACCGGAACACTTCATCAGGGTGGAATGCTTTAAACCTAGGTAAGCATGTCCTTTTCACTCAGACTGTGACCACAGAGATGAGGCCCTCTTCACTAGTCTGGGTGCAAGAAAAGTGCTTAATTTCCGCTATGGGGAGCTAGAAAGAATCATGCAGAAAACCAGACCGTGCTGAAGATAGATCCTGGAATAAGGATTAAGGAAGAATTAAGCTTCTTAACTTGAACCATTGAAGAGGGTCATTTAACCCATGACCAGAAGGTGAGCATGACATGAAAAGGGCTGTGGCTTGGGAGGCATGTTCACGATGCAAGACGTTTCAGTCAGGGCTGGGTCAGTCCGGGAATGGCTGAGCAGAGTATGGTCAGTATGTTACCTCACCACTTAGAATTAACATGAGATCAGAGCAAGGATTGGTACACACCTCCTGCCTCAAACCCAAGTTGGAGCAGCCTGGTAGAGCCCGACTCATACTTCTACAAAGTCTCCTATTTTCCCACACCTTTGCATAGATTGTGTCCTCTGCCTGGAATGCTCTGCTCTCCATTTCTGTCCTCATATAGAGAATCACTCTCAAAACTGAAGTCAAATGTTAGCTGTTCCACAAAGTCTTTTCTGCCCACTACAGTGAAATTAAATGTTTGTCCCCCTGTATCTTTTAACATAGCATGCATATAATGAAGTTTGCCTACACACCTGCCTTCCTAAATAAGCAATGAATAACTTGAGCTCCAGGACTACAGAAATAAATCTCTTCATCTTTAATTTCCCTGGAAACTGACTTATTTCCTGGCATAAGTTAACTGCTTAATAAATGTTTGAATGAATGATGAATGAATGAATGAGAAGTAAAAGGAAGGAAGGAAAGAAGGAACATAGGAAGGAATAAACAAAAGAAACAAAGAAGGAAAAAAGTTCACTCTGAGCTACCCACTTATTTACATGGAAATTTCTGATTTTAATTTTTTAATGTTTATTTTTGAGAGAAAGAAAGAGAGAGAAATAAGAGCAGAGAAGGGGCAGAGAGAGAGGGAGATACAGAATCTGAAGCAGGCTCCAGGCTCTGAGCTGTCCACACACAGCCCAACGCGGGGCTCGAACTCAAGAACTGTGAGATCATGACCTGAGCCAAAGTTGGACGCTTAACCAACTGAGCCACCCAGGCACCCCAGGAAAGAAGTGATTTTAAAGAGAGAAAAGAAGAAGCTGGATTGTCTTCATCATCCTGAATATTCATCGTTGTTTCTCACTGAAGGTTATGCTTTTGGAAATCAAAGCAGAATATTTGGGGACTAACAGTTGGACCCAAAAATAGAAAGAAGTTACCAGAATGTTGGACTACTGTAGCACAACCAGGAGTCCCTTGAAAGATGAAAAGAAGTGGCTTTAAAGAGAGATTGCCAAATTGATGAAGGTGGCTTTGTTTTAATATCAGAGAAGAGGAAGAAAAAGAGCAGATAGAACCATACACCTCAGTGCAACAGATAAAAACAGCAGTCACACAGAATGCAAAACAATAGTAGAGGTAACACCCTATTATTCCAAGAAGAAATATCTAGAAAAATTATCTAGAAGTCATTATTGGGAACCAGAATTAGATGTTTAAGTGTAGAGAGCATGAGAAAGAAAGAGAAAAATATTTTAAAACCTATGTATTGCAGAAACAACTTTTGAAGCACTGATAAATAAAACAAATCACCTATTATTCTTTTAAAATAATTTTTAAATGTTCATTTATTTATTTTGAGAGAGAGTGAGAATGGAGAATGGACAGAGAGAGGGAGAGAGAGAAAGAGAATCCCAAATAGGATCCTCACTGACGGCTCAGAGTGCAATGTGGGGCTCAGTCCCACGAACATGAGATCATGACCTGAGCCAAAATCAAGAGCTGGATACATACATGAGTCACCTGGGCACCCCTAAGCCTTTATGAAAGCCTTAAATGTATATTGTATGTGCAAAATTTTTGAAATGTGGAAAAAATGTAAATTCCAAGGTAAGTTTTAGATAGGCGTATGTAGGCATGTGCAAGCGCACACACACACACACACACACACACACACGCTCATACACACTGTGACATACTGTAACCACACCAAAGAGTTGATGTTTTTTATCTTGCTCTTTATTTAACAGTATGGTGATAATTTCTTTATGCCAGTAAATATTCTTTGGAAGCATGTGTTTTGCTATAAATATTTTGTCATATAAATAGACCACAATATATTCAAACATTGCTCTATTTTTATATATTTAGAACTTTTCCACTTTTCATTTTTAGAAATAAATTGCTTATATCCATATAAATGCATTTTTGAATGATTACTTTAAAATACTGTCAGGAAAGTGGAATTACTGGAAGGAAAGGATATGGAAAATATTTAACATTTTAATGTTTTGTCATTATAACAGTAATATATGTTATGTCATAGAGCATTTGGAAAATAGAAAAAAGTTGAAGGCAGAATTGTGAACTTCCAGCTCTACTCTTTATTGCCTCAAAGGCATGTTTTAATTCTGTAATGAGATTTTTAGTTTCTTTATCATCCCTGTTGATTCTGCCTACCCCCACTCCCTCTCTTTGTTCCATCTCATTATACCCACTCCCTTTATGACCTGCTTCCATTTCATAGGGACTTGACCTCCTGCCCTCTATTTCCTGTACTCTTTCAGAAGTATTTCCTATAGATTCATGTTCTTTTTCTTTTATTCTACAGCATGTATTCCTTTGGGCAGAAAAGAAGGAGAACATAGAGGTTCAGAGCTTACCCTAGAACACAACTGTCCAGTCTGAATCCCAGCTCTGCCACTTCTGAGCAGTGTGGTCTTGACCATATCATTTAAACTATTTCTGTAGTTAAATGCAGAATGGAGAAAATAGTCATAACTCATTACTAGGGTCTTAGAGAAGGCTAAATGAGTGAGTACATGTAAATTGTTTAGTATACATTCAAGAAGTGTTCATTCCTTTTTTTATTCACCTTTTTTTTCTATTTATTTTTCCCTAAAAAGGGGAAATATATAAAGATTTATCGATTGTCAGCATGTGTGAATTTTTGAGATACTATATGCACCTGTTCTTCTGGGCATGATTCAAATCCTCACTGAGGTCAAATTGATGGCCGTAGTTCCTAGTCCACTTCCCAATTCATAGTCACTCACCATGGCTCTGCAGCACTATGCTGAACTCACCTGCTCCCTCCACTACATGGCTAGGTCCCAGGATGATCACAGGTGGTCTGTGACAGTCCACACTCTGTAGTACACAGTGCTATCCAAAAGGCTTCCATCATTTCCTGCCTGATAGTTTCATTCCAGAGCACTGTCCACCCCGCTCCACTTGAGATGGAAAAAAAAAAAGATGGTGGAGTGGGGGAATGGAGAAGCTCCACAAGGATTCCAAAGAAGTAAAAACATCACTACAGAACTAAAATATACATTTAAGACTATAAAGAACAGGACTGGAACTGTATATTTTGCTTTGTAGCTTTCTCAATTTTCCATATTCTTTGATTTTCTATCTCAGAACAGATTCAGAAAGAGATAAAAGCAGAAAAGAGGAAATGAGATTCTTTAAAATACCTTTTACAATAGTATCAAAAATACCAAGTAATTCTGTAAACATTGTAAAACCTAATGAGAGATATAAAAGGAGATCTAAATAGATGTAACATGTTCATGAGTTGGAAGACTGAATATTTTAATGATATTACTCTTGCCAAATTGATCTGTAGAGTTAATTTCCATCGAAATTCCAACAGGCTTTTCTTCAGTAAGAATAGATACACTGGGTGTTATGTGGAAACCAATTTGACAATAAGCTATTATTAAAAAAATAAATAAAATAATTAAAAAAGCATAAAAAAACCCCAAAAATAGATACACTGGTTCTAAAGTGTATATGGAAAAATGTCTTCAAAGAAGATATCCAGATGCCAGATGACACATGAAAGATGCTCATCACTCACTGTCAGGGAAATGCAAATCAAAACCACAGTGCACTACCACTTCACATCTGTCAGAATGGCTAAAATCTGAAACACAAAGAACAAGTGTTGGCAAGGATGTGGGAAAAAGGAACCCTTGTGCACTGTTGGTGGGAAAGCAAAGTGATGTAGCACTGTAGAAAACACTATGTAGGTTCCTCAAAAAATTAAAAATATAACTACCCTTGGATTCAGCAATCACACTACTGTATCCAAAGAATACAAAAACACTAATTCAAAGGGATACATGCATTCCTATATTTACAGCAGCATTGTTTACAACACCCACTATATAGAATTAGCCCAAAGGCCATTGATAGATGAATGGATAAAGAAGATATGGCATATGTGTGTGTATGTATACATGTATATATATGTACATGTATGTATATGTGTATGTGTGTATACATGTATATATGTACATGTATGTATATATGTGTATATGTGTGTGTGGGTGTATATATGTACATACATATACATATATATGTATGTCACATCCACATAATGGAATATTATATACAGATAATGGAATATTACTCAGCCATAAAAATGAAACTTGCCATTTGCAACAACATGGATCTAGAGGGTAGAATGCTAAGCAGAGTAAATCAGTCAGAAAAAGACAAATACCATACAATTTTCATGTGTGAAATTCAAGAAACAAAACACATGAACAAAGTTGAAAAAAAAGACAAACCAAAACCCAGACTCTTAACTATAGAGGACAGATGGTTGCCAGAGGGGAGGTGGGTGGAGGAGATAAGTGGTGGGGACTGTGAGTATAGTTATCTTGATGAGCACTGAGTAATGTATAGAATTCTTAAATCACTATATTTTACACCTGAAACTAATTTAATTCTATATGTTATCTATGGTGGAATATTTTATAAATAAACTACAACAAAAATAAGTAAGAACTTTAAAAAATTAAAATAAAGAGTACAGGTAAAAGCAAAAGGCCAAGGGCAGCTGAAACATTCTGAAAGAAGAAAATGGAAGGACCCACTCTACCACCTGTAAACAAAAGTCATAAAGAGAGTGTAATTTTGGCATAAGAATAAACTAGGAAATCAAAGGAATAGAGTAGAGAACCCAAAAATCAACACGCATTATGAATCCTCCCTCTGTGGCCGAAGTAGTGATAGAGTAGTTGTAATAAAACTATCATTATAATGAGTGGTGTGCTGGGACTATTAGGTACCCATATTTTTAAAAAACAAAGTCAGATTTCTACACCACACCATATACAATACGTAGTCCTTAGTTGATCATAAAACTAAAAGTAAAAAGTGAAACTACAAAGCTTTCAGAAGATAATATAGGAAAAATACCTCAATAATCTTGGGATGGAATATATCTTTTACTAAAACACAACTCATAATGAAAAAAGAGTTACCTTCTGTACAACAAAGAGATACCATGAATGAAATGGAAAGAGAAGTCATAGTACTAAAGCTAGTAACAACATGTAACTCTGACACGGGGCTCTGATGGAGTAGTGAGCTGAATGAGCACTCTGTGGTTGATTCTGGGATGTCATCTGTAAGACAGGGATGCCACAGTTCAAGGAACAGGGTGCCTCATAAATACAGAGAACAAACTGGTGGTTTTCAGCGGGGAGGGGATGGAGGGATGGGCAAAGTGGGTGAGGAGAGTGGAAGGTACAGCTTCCACTTATGGAATAAAGAAGTCACAGGGGTAAAAGATACAGCATAAGGAACACAGGCAACAAGATTATGGCAGCGTTGTATGGTGACAGGTGGGAGCCGTGCTTGTGGTGGGCATAGCGTGACCTGAGAGTCGTTGAATCACCGTGTTGCATACCTGAAGCAAATGTAACATCGTGTGTCAACTATATTTTAGTAAAAAAAATTCACAAGAATACATTACAACAATCAGGAAAGAAATATAATCCCGCCTTTTGGGGCAGTACCAAAAATTTTTAAATAGACAAAATCTCTGGAGAGATGTTAGCTAAGTTACCATTAAAATATTATATTCTTTTAATGCTCAGTTTAAAATGAGACACAGCAATAAATACAATAGGCACTAAAAAAAAAAAAAAGAACAGATGCCTTTCTATTTTAAGCCATTGGGTTTGCTTTGTTTCTAACTGGCAGCCACGTGGAGGCCATGTGACATAGTATTTAAGAATTCTGTTCACATTCTAGCTTATATAGGGTATTTCTCCTTTTCAGTGATGTCACTGGTTTCACCTCTCTTTGTGTCTTCATAGGTATTTTAGAGGATATTTGAAGTCATCTAGCCCAAACTGCGGGCCTGGAGTCATCTTCATTTCTTTGTTCATGTTCCTAAGATCTTTTGTAATCTTTACTGTGTGATTCCATAACATCAGCACATATTTGTGATTTGGATCTATTTTGTGTCCCTCCTGTATCCCTTAAAATTATACTGATAGTTTTCCATGTTGAAAGATTGTCCTACATAATATTTCTATTGGATAATTACAACTTGTTCAGACTATAGTCTAATCAGTATTTCAGATTACTTCCAGTGTTTCATAGTGACGGAATTTCAGTGAGAGATCTCTCAGATGGAATTTACCAACTATCAGAGTTTTAGATAAATTCTCAGGAGTGAGATAAAACTAGATCATTGAGTATATGTTGTGTTATGCCTTTAAAATATATTATAACATTTTTATTGCTACCAACAGCATTTGAAAGTACCAATGACCTTAAAGTTTGAGAAACAGAGGAAAGCTATGACCTCATGATTATGACTGAGATTTAATAGTACAATCCTGTGGCCCCAGTGTCCCTAAATCGATATGATTTTTCCTCAAAATGAGTTTTTCCTTTTGTCTTGTCTTTCTTGACTTGGGACGTGGCACAGCTGCACAGTTCAGGCGTCTGAGTCGACTCCTACCTTAATCCAATGCCTCACATCTGATTCTGCACACGATTCTGTCAGCTTTGCTCTCATTCCCAGTGTTGCCTGCCTATCAACTGAACAGAGGTGACAGTAACCTATGGGCCCTATAGCATTTCAGGCTATTCTGTGCACTGCCTCTGGGATGGGAGGTGTCCTACGTCATAGATATAGCCACTCTCAGTGCCTGCAACATACTGAGTCCCTAGCATGTCAGCTAGCACCCTCATCACGTGTGGTCACACAGGCTAGTGAGCCATTGTCCTAAAATGCCTTTATTACACACCACACACCACCTTTGCAATTGTGTCCAACCTCCACTGGAGGTTCAGCATTTCTTGGGGAGAGCTATGTCTTGATCGTACATGAATGCCCTCAGCCCACCGCCACCACCCCTGTGCCCAGCACAAGACCTCATGCTCTTGGGAGATGCTCACAAACCACCTAAAAAGAAGCAGCTCTTGGGAGATGCTCAGAGACCTGAACTGACTTGAGCCCAGTTGCACTGATGGATGAATGACTGTTACTCAGAGGAAAGTTAATGATCAGTAAGTACAAATGGAGACAGTTTGTGCGGTACAGAGGTGTGTTCCCAACCTGAGCCCACCTGAGATTTTGTAGGATCACTCAGATAAGCATAGTAGTTTATTCCTCACGGATGCTAAAAACACAAACCAGAACTGTAGCTAATATGCTAGAAAAAATAACTGGAGTTGAAGATAAATCTGCTAGACCTAATCAGAAATACAGGGTCCAGAACAACAGCACATCCTGCTGTTTCTGTCTTCACACTGTTTGGAGACTTCACTGCCGCCCCAGAGGTTCAGGCCTCATCTCTCACTTGGACTGTGGCAGTGGCCTCCTGACTGGTCCCTCCCCTTCTTCCTGCTCCCTCGAAGCTCTCCTCAAGGCTCAGTCCGAATGCAATGATAGACACACGAGCCACACCCGGACCCTCTTGTCTAAGCTCTCTCTGGTGCCTTTCCATTACAGTCAGTAAAATCAAGTCTTTCTTATGATCAGCCAGAATCTCAGGATGTGATTCCTGTGGCCCCTTGAACCTCATCTCTTGCTCCCTTACCCCTTATTCACGGTTCCAGTGATATTGTCCTGTTCCCTGAACAGTCAACCATGCTCGTACTGCAGACCATCTGATACTTGCTGTGCTTTCTGCCTGGAATATTCTCCCCTCAGGTACCCACATGGCTACCATCCGAACTTCCAGCTCCCCCATCTCAATATTTAATAACCCTCTGTCCTCCTTTACGTTGGTGCTTTAACTCTGAATAGGGTCCAGCACATTATGTATTGTACTCTTACTCACCGTCTCACCCAGTAGAGTATGAGCTCCATGTGGAAATAGATTTTGGTCACTTTTTGTTAACTGATACCCAAACTTAGGACAATGTCTGGTGGATAGCAGATACTCAGTTATGAACTCAAGTATGAATAAATAAGAAATCCAATGAGGAAAATAAAAATTTGGTCTGGGGTTCAATATATTACTTATAGAAGGGGGTAGACATGACCTAACATGGTTTAAATTTTTAAAAATGCAGCCTGAGAATGTTAAAACAATAGAATTTTAGGATGGAAATTGTTATGGACTGAATGTTTGATTCCTCCCCAAATAAACATATTAACACCCAACCGTCAATGTGACTATATTGGGAAGATAAGGCCTTTATGGAGGTAGTTGAGTTTAAATGAAGTATTAAGAGTAGGGCCCTGATCCAATTGGGTAAGTGTCCGTACGAGAAGAGACTGAGAGAATGTAATTTCCCCACTGCAAGGTGCCAGCCGTCTGTTAGCTAGCAAAGGAGCTCTCAAGTCAAGTGACCTTGGACTTTCCAGCCTCCAGAACTGGGAGAAATACATCTCTGTTGTTTAGATTTCCCGGTCTGTGGTATTTTGCTATGGCAGCCCAAGTGGACTGAGAGAGAAGTCATTATACCTTAAAATCATTAAATACCTTAAAAATCATTAACCTTAGGGGCACCTGGGTTCAGTCATGATCTCAACACAGGTCTGGATCTCAGGATCATGAGTTCAGGCCCCGTGTTGGGCTCTACACTGGGTGTGAAGCCCAACTAAAAAAAAAAAAAAAAAAAAAAAAAAACAACAATTATCAGACTTAATTTCCTGACTTGATGGATAATAAAACTGAAGTCAGAGTAGTTAGGTGACTTTCCAAAGGTCACAAAGTCAGTATATAGCACATGTAAACTCACTAAGCAGACTGGAGCTCAGTTCTTTCTTCATTTACTGTGCTGATTCTTATAATATATGTAATACGTAGTTTGTATAGGGTGGGGGTTCTCAAACCTTATTCTCAGGGAACTGTGTTCTTCCAAGAGCTTTGCCATTAAAATTTAATGATGGTGTGATCTTTTCACAATATCTTAAGGGGGAGAGCAGGTATTTAATTGATTTTTTCCCAAAATTTTATGTGTTTTGCCAATAAATTTTTCTTAGCCCTATAAAAAGATATGAAAGGGAAAAAACCCATAAACACTCCTGTAAAATCTCTGGCCATAATTCTCTAAAAGTAATTCTTCCCTTGGGAGATGTGGAAGGCTGGATACATTTAATATGGGCATATTTCCTGCCAGCACAATTGATCCCGGTTCAAAAGATAGAATGAGTGCTGCTCAGAATTTCACTACTTTCCAGAAAGAGTCCCATGACTTCTCAGAGCCCCGCTTCCCAGACACACTTAAAAGGCACTGATATAACAGCATGACATGGCCGCTCAAAAAGCTGTTATGGGCCAAGGCCGAATCAATAGAAGAGAAATGTTCCAATCGAAGGGACCCCGTCCCTCCGTGCTCAGGACTCTCAGAGCATATGCATGGCATTATGCACTTTGCCTATTCCTCGGTCCCGTATTTAAGGTGTTACTGACCAGCATCCAGAGATAGCATCAGAGGAGTCGGGGAGTGCTTAGCTTGGGAAGTGAAGATTTAGGGGAACACAGACCTGGTTTCTGAATTTTGAAGGTCTGAAGTAAAGATGAGGGAATAGATTTATTTGGTATTTTGCAGAACCCTGCTTGGTGTACAGACCCTGCAAGAAAATAAGCTTTTGACTCAGTGTAGGAAACATTAGAGCCATTATCCCTGGAAAGTGTTCCCTAGTAAAATAATTAAAACATATTGCAAAGTACTGGAAATGTTCCAGACATTAACCCCAGATTATGCACGAGAAAACTTGTTTAGGAAGTGATTGAAGATGGACGCCCTCAGAAGGTCATTCCTGCTTGAAGATTCTGCCATTCTATGAATGCAGAAGAACTGAGTCATCGTTTATCCTAGTGGATATGTTACAGTCAGGTGCAAACAGACAGTTCTTTCTTGTCTCATGGAGGGGTAAGGGGCAGAGAGCAGAAGGGACTTGTGGGGAAAGGGATGTGGAGGGAAAAAGGAGTAAAGAGGAATTCTGTACTGTTCATAAGTATTGCTGTGTGAAGACCACGCTTCACTTATTGGTGTATATTAAAATACAGCACATCAGACCCAAATACAAATTTACCTCCAGTACTTTTCGGAATTTATAAAGGAAGAAAAGAGAAAAAAATTATCTCCTTTAGATATAAACAACCATCACATTTGGGAATGCATGAACCCCATGGATCTCTTTAAGGACAGCATATTATTCTAAATGTGAAGAAGATGTCTAAAGGAGAGAGAAAATAAGATCCTCTTGTCCTTTATGTGGAACCGAAAGATCATCTTTCAAAAATTATTTAGGGGACACCTGGTGGCTTCGTCAGTTAAGCATCTAACTCTTGATTTCAGCTCACTGCTCTGGGCATCAAGCCCTTCATTGGGCTCTGTGCTGACAGCGTGGAGACTGCTTGGGATTCTCTCTCTCCTCTTTCTCTGTGCCTCTCCTGCTCACTCTCTCTCACTCGCTCACTCGCTCTGTCTCTCTCAAAATAAATAAGCATTTTAAAAAAGAAAGAAAGAAGGCATAATATAGAATGGCAAATGTGGGAAGGTTTGCCATCATAAATTCCTGAAGAGGTTCCCCCTCACCCCCACAGAAATGGCATCCCTGAGGAAGGACCCCAAACAAAGCGAACCTGGGGACCTGCTTCCCAGCAACCCTACCTCCAGGGTCAACCTCATGTCCCCTACCTGGGGCAGCCCTGTAGGGGACAGCCGCATGTGCGCTGGGCCTCTGCCCTCCATCCTCTCCAGCCCACTTCAGTGAATTCCTTTTGTTTTCAAGGTCTTTGTAACAGTCATGAAACTGACAATATAATCTCTACCATGTTGTTAGTGACTAATAGTGCTCTAATATGTTTTCTCTCACACTTAACATTTGCATGATGAGGGCTTTTATGATGTAACCTAACATGGTAGTAGGAATTTTAGCCCCCATGCATATAAGCATGCACATATATATTATTTCTCATAGCAATAACATACATTGGCATTTTATTTACTTCCTGCAGTTTTCTGTATCTTTCAAATGTTTGTAGATCTGATCCCACATCTCTTTCTTATAGAGCTTATTTATACACACACATTTGTCTTTTTCACCCTACCTTAATCCCTTTGGTTTATTCTTCCTTCATTCCAGTTTATTCTTTCAGAGGACTTTCATCATTGATGGGATTAGGTATTTTAAAGAAATTTAAAGATAATTGAACTTGAGAAATACTTTCATCTGGGTCACGGCTACAGCGTAAAGTCCTCATTCTGTCCCCAAACTCATGTACATATTTAGCTTTCAAAATTGTGTTATTGCCTTTTGATTACTGAGCCACTGAAAATATACATTCATTTCTTTCTCTGATGCTTTCTAAACAGACATGAGTGGCACTATAATATTTTTCAATATGGTAGTCACACTTTGGGAGAAAGAGAAGATAGATGATTTGTTGAAGAAATAAATGTTGAAATGCAATTTGCTTTGTTGCCACCGTGCTCCATTCTTTATGTACTTGACACACTCAGAGAATGACTTAGAGAAAATAGAATTAAAACTAAGGGAACACAGGAGTGCCTGGGTGGCTCAGTCAATTAAACGTCCAACTCTTCATTTCGGCCCGGATTACAACCACACAGTTAATGAGATCGAGCCCCTCACCGGGCTCTGTGCTGACAATGTGGAGCCTACTTGGGATTCTCTCTGTCCTCTCTCCCACTCACACACTCTCAAAAAAAACAGAACAAAAACCTAAGGGAACATATAAAATGGTTGCTTGGTATTTATATTCAGGAATAATTATTTGATATCAATATCATGCTAGAAAAACTGGGACAGATTTTCTGTGGAACTAAAATGTGGGATAAAGTAGTGATTGTCAACCCCCCGTCACTGACAGGGTAGAGGTGCCTTTAGTTTCAATGATCCATGGTTTCCTAATGGGAGAATTGAGCTTGGATTTGCACACATTCCCAAAAGAGATAAATATATTATGAAATTCAAGCAGTGATTATATTACTGTCATTTGCAGCATACATAAGGACTCCTCAGTGGAACAAATCTGAGGTCTGTCCCCACAGCATTGTGAATACAGCAAGGAGAAACCACGTGTGGAAGATTTAGTTACACACACTCATCGCAGAAACTTAAAGATACGCCTCCCAAGCATTTTTAGTCATTAAAGAACAAAACTGAGTCAAATTCCTTAAAACTTCATATGTTTGTGGTTGTATGACCTTTTATAATCAAAACAGAAGCTGTTCACAAAAATAGCTTCAAGAAGGCTGGGAGAATTACCAAAATTATTCTTTTGCTGCTATGACATTAGCGTGCCACCATTTCTTTCTTGTAAATAATGCAGCCATTTCAGGCAGGATGCACCCTCCAGATAACAGTGAATAAAAAATTCAGTGAAAGAAAGTAAGCTCATAGCTGCTATAATTTTCCAGAACTATTATGTGTCTGTTGCAGCTGATTTGGTTGGTGCTCCTAAGCACATCCTCCTGGGCCCATCCCCTTAGGGTTTATACACATCAGCAAAGGATTGAAGGAAGAGGTAGAGACTTCAAGTAAATATAAATAAATATAAGATGTTGATAAGGATTAATATCATGTGAATGTCACGTGTGACAGACCAATGGGAATTTTCATGTTGGCTATATACATGTTTACAGGTTTGGATATTTAAGTGAAGGAGAAACATGGAGTGAGAGGAAAAAAATCTCTATCTCTGTGAATGAAAGGACCAAAACTAACAATAAGCCTTTCCACTTAGTCTGGTGGTTTGTAGTTTATGTAAGAATAACGTGGCTTCATTTCCTCAAGTGTTCTTTGACAGCAGTCCCCAAATGTGGAAAGACACATGCTCTGACCCTACTGTTACATGACTGAACCAGGACCCCTGGCCATGTTTTCTGACCCATAAGGCCTGTATTTAAATTTTTACTGCATTCTTTGAAAATCCCAGACTCAGGGAAGTTGACGTGTTTAACTGAAAGTAGTCTAGGAACTTACTGGCAGAGTAGCAAATGTTTTGGCAGAAAGATGGGTTTTGAAATGTCTGTGAGCCTACCTTAAAACTTGCTCTCTCCTTGCCAGTCATCAGAAATTCACCAAAAGTCCGCCTTCTTCAACTGCTTTCCTTACATGGGAATTTTTAAAAGTGAACACAAAAGCATCACGCTTGACTTCTGAGAAATGGTAGGAGTCCTTGAAAACATAATTTATTCCCCTTTAGCAAGTGCAAATCTCACTCAAACGCAGTGTGAGTCTACATAGAGTGATATTAGGTGTAGTTATTTTTCCTACTTCCTTATGCCACAAAGTCATTTTTCCACATACCTTGTGGACCTTGTGGACCTTCTGCAAGTGATTTTCAAGGGCTCTTTTGGCATGTGCAATTATTTATCATCAAATATTTGTAAATGAAAGTTCTGGGAATGAGACAGAACATAGGCAGCCAATCTTTTTTTTTTTTTTTTACATTTATTTATTTTTGAGAGAGAGAGTGAGAAAGAGTGAGACAGAGTGTGAGCGGAGGAGGGTCGGAATCCGAAGGAGGCTCTAGGTTCTGAGCAACCGTTCTGCCCACAGCCCGATGCGGAGTTTGAATCCACGAACCGTGAGATCATGATCTAAGCTGATGTCAGATGCTTAACTGACTGAGCCACGCAGGCACCCCTAGACAGCTAATCTTAAAGCTGCTCTGAATGACAGGCACAGAGGCAACACAGACATTTCCAAATTGCGTGTCCTGATTCAATATAGGTCCTCACTGCTCAGAGATGAAGATGAAAATCATTTGCAAGGCATCCTCATAGAATCGGCAGCGGCTGCCTTCCCTAGATGGATTTAATTAATTAAGATATGCGTATGTACTTCTTTAAAAAAAAAAGTAACAGAAATGATTTAAAGATTTATATGTTTAGGAAAAAAATTTTAAGAGGTCTCTCGGAGTATTTCTGAAGTCAGTATTTAAACCTCTACAGATTTACATCTCTCCACTGAAAACCCAAATAAAGTTTACCTTGGAAATAAAGCTTCCTGTCTTTGTGGTCATGTGACCTTTCATAATCAAAACAGAAGCTGTTCACAGAAATCTCCTGGCCCTTAAGAGTAATGACTGGCTTTAGTTTGAATTCGTGAATGGTCCCCAGGCAAAAAGAAGCAAGATGCACGAAAATGCTTTCAGGGCTGCTCTCAGCAAGTGAATGATTCAGGCTCAGTGTGTCAATTGTCTTGGACAAAGTTGTCTTCTCCCCGCAAACTAACAGGCTTTCCAGGTCCAACTCGTGGAATCGAAGTGTACAAAGTGGGATCTGCTAGATAATAAAGCTTTGGGGTGTGTATCTCAGGATCTATGTTTTTGTTTTTTGGTTCTTTTTAAATGTTTTGTTTATTTTTGAGAGAGAAAAAGAGAGGGAATGTGAGCAGGGGAGGGGCAGAGAGAGAGAGAGAGAGAGAGGGAGACAGAGGATCCTAAGCGGGGTATATGCATGAGAGCAGAGAGCCCCATGTGGGGCTCAAACCCACAAACTGTGAGATCATGACCGGAGCCACAGTCAGACACTTAACCAACTGAGCTGCCAGGGCACCCCTGGTTTTGAGTGTGAAACGCTCTGTGTGGGACAAGGAATACCATTTAGTGAGTATCTATAATTTTCCGGGTACTGTAGAAGAGGTAATGGAAATCCTGTCCTCACAGAATACAGCACTTCCTGGGCAAACTGTCCCGATAGCTTCCCACAAGTTCACACAGCGTTCCGGACAGCAAGACCCCTGAGCCTCAGTGACTAAGTTGGTACCTTAGTCCTTTTTTCCAGCAAGAGAACAAAGTGAAAATAATGAAAAATGCATATTTTTATATTTCCGTAGGACAGTGCTGACATTTGCTTTCTTTGGATCATTTTCCGAATGTTAGGGGAACTCCTTAGGTTGTCTCCACAAATAGTGAAATTTAATTTACCTAACAAAATCGAGTTATTACTGGTAGACTGTTGTATTAAAAGACAACTGGACACTAAGTATCTGGGCTTGTCTCAGATCTGTCACTTTTGCTTGTGGTAACAGTAGGCAGGTCACTTAACGTCTCTGGGGTTCAGCTTGTTCACCCTTGAGAGGAAGAGATTGGGCTTCCAGCCCCTCCAGGGGTCCAGATACGGGTAGTCCTGGTGGGGTTCGGGTGAGCCCCAGGAAGGGAGGATCTTTGGAGAAAATGAAGTTACTTGCCTTCACACTCCCAGTGAGGACAGCGTCCTAGAGAAGGACCCCTGTAGTGTCCCTAGTCCCATCCTTAAGGAACGGCTTAGGAAAGAAGGAACTACCAGAATAACAGATCCATCTGCATATTCGTCACAATCAGACCAGATCTGAGATTAAATCACAAGGAAAAGAGGACCCTCAGCGTCTTCACATTCAATGCAGCCTTGAATGTACCTGATAGAATCGCCATCAAGTTTGAATGGCTGTGAATTACGATCCCTAACTGGGGCCAGAGGGTTGATTTTCTATGGGTGGGTGTCCAACACCTCATTGGGAGAGTGTGGACATTGGTTTCCCCATGACAGCAAATTTGAAAGGAAAATATAATAGAAAATTCAGAAATAAATAGAGTTTGGATTCAGTGGGGTCTAATGTCTTTTCTAGGTTCAAATATTTTTGCAAGAGGAAGATTATGCAAGAACAAAAGAAGAACCCCTCTTGATCATTTCTCAGTGTGTACAAATATCAAATCATTATGTTATATACGTGAAACCGATACATTATATGTCCATTACAGGTCATCAAATAAATACATTTTTAAAAAATAATGTTAAAATAAATTCAATTAAATTTTAAGAGTCTCTAACCCAATATTTGGAAAGTATCTCTTGCAGCCAAAGGGTTCTATATACTGAGCCTGGGTGGCTCGGTTAAGTGTCCGACTTCAGCTCAGGTCATGATCTCATGGTTTATGAGTTCGAGCCCCGGGTCAGGCTCTATGCTGACAGCTCAGAGCCAGGAGCCTGTTTTGGATTCTGTGTCTCCCTCTCTCTCTGACCCTCCCCCTGCTCATACTCTCTCTCTCTCTCTCTCTCTCTCTCTCTCTCTCTCTCTCTCTCTGTCTCAAAAATAAATAAACATTAAAAAAGATGTATATATGTTTTGCCTGATACCACACCCTCTTCAAATCCTAGCCACTGCCCCACCCACCCACTCTAGTCTCTCCTCTGCCCTGCCAGGTGCCTCCTATACATCTGGCTGTGTAGTAGCTACATATACGGTAGCTTTCTCTGGTTTTCATTTAAGCAATGCTTAGGATGTAATAAAGAAAATAATATGTAATGTTGGAAATTAATGCTGAAATCTAAATTATGTCCATGTTATATCTTTTGGCAGTTTGGGATTGTGGGAACTTGGACTTGGAAGCAACATCTTCTGAGGCACATGGGTGGCTTTGTCAGGGTGGCTTTGTCAGTTAAGTGTTCAGCTTCGGCTCAGGTCATGATCTCACAGTTCGTGGGTTCAAGCCCCGCGTTGGGCTCTGTGCTGACAGCTCAGAGCCTGGAGCCTGCTTCAGATTCTGTGTCTCCTCTCTCTCTGACCCTCCCGTGCTTGCACTCTGTCTTTCTGTCTCTCTCTCTCAAAAACAAATGAATATTAATTTTTTTATAAAGGGAAGCAACGTCTTCCTTCTCTGTAAATATTCAAGGTATGTTCACTGCCAGTTATATTAATAGCCATCCTGCTACTTGCAAAATAAATACATGAAGCAAGCATTTTTCAAAAGAAAGAACTTAGTTTTTATCTAAACTATCCTTAGGGCGAAATCAAGAAAAATGCATGATGTTATAAATTAATCCTGACACCTAAATTATGTCTATATATATATATATATATATATATATATATATATATATACACACACACACACATATATATCCATATATATGTAGTGTATAATATATATAAAATACATATTGTATGTATGAAATATAATACAATATATAAAATATTATATGTTTTTTAAACAAGTTGGTACTTGTGGGGCCACATAATTAGTAGTGAGTTCATGTAACTATACTTTGGCTCTTTATCCTTCAAATTATAAGTTTTCCAGAGAATTTAGTTGCTATTGTTTTTTTGTTTGGGTCTAAGTTGTTCCTTGTTTATGAACGTGCAGGCATATTTTTTCAGATTTTCATTGAAGAATAATTTTTTCATAGAAATGTAAACGATTCACCATGACCAGAGCCTTGGAGCCATTTGGTTCCTCCAGATGAACTAGTAAAGTCAAAATCCTGTTTAGCACTCCTATTCGTTTCCTGAGTGGCTTTACCAAAAGAGATTTAGTGTCTCACAGCTTTGGAGGCTGGAAATATGAACTCAGGGTGTGGACACCCAGGCTGTGGGTCAGTTCCTTCTGAGGCTGTGAGGGAGACTCTGTTCCCAGACCTCTTGCCTGGCTTTGGATGGTGTCCTGGTAACATTTAGCATTTCTAGCTCATAGACCTATTGCTCTGAGGTCTGCCTTTATGCTCGTGTGGTCTTCTCCCTAAGTGAATGTCTAGCTCCTTCCACATTTCCCCTTTTTTAACGACACCATGTTGGATTGGATCAGATCCCATCCTAATGACCTCATTTTAACTAACTATAGTGACAGTGAACCTTTTTCCAAATAAGGTCACATTCTGAGGTATTTGGGGTTAGTATTTTAATATGTGAGTTTGAGGGTGAGGGGTATATAACCCATAACAGAGATCATGGAACACAATAAAACTAAATAAAAAGATAAGTTAAGGTACAAAGGAAAAATTATGTCCATAGCACTGTATGAACTGAAAACCATGATTTAAGGTTATGACCTCTGGGAATGTGATGGAGAAGATGACCTTTGACTTTGCTCATAAAGCAGATGATTTGGTGTCACTACTGCCTTTTTGCAATCGTGTGTGTCTTTCTCAAGGAACTTGTACTTTGCATGACTGTATATGTCATTCGTATATTGCCCCATTGAGGTAGCAGGTATTCCTTGAACACCTGCATGCTCAGGACTGTTCGGGGCACTACAGACACTGTCAGGAGTGGAAGGAGCCTCCACCCTGTCCTGTGGAGCTTATGGTCTGGGACAGAGACAGAGAAATTAACCAAACAATCACATTCGTAAGTGTAGACCACAGTGTGAACAATGATACAAAATAAACTAGGAGCCAGGGCTATGAGGAGGTTTAAAAGGCAAATTTAAGCCCATGGGGCTGCTGATGGAGGGGGAGTCAGTAAAACCTACCCCAAAGAGATGATGTTTGAACTGGGAGCCAAAGAATCTAAAGCTGGGATCATAGAGAAGAGAGAAGGGAACATTTCATGCCAGAGGGAACAGGAAGTCCAGAGGCCCTGAGGCATAAGAGAATGTGTATGTTCAAGAAACATATAAACAAGCAAAACAAACACGCTTGGGTATGGTTGGAGTGCCAAAAGCTAGTGGGCACAGTGGGAGATGAATGAGAGCGGTTAGCATCTTTATTTTTAGAGGACGGGAAGCCACCAGTGGACAGGTGGCAGGACCAGATTTGTATTCCTAAAAGTCATGCTGACTGCAGTGTGGAGAACAGAGGAGAGCCAGGCCTGGGTGCTTGGCAGACTGTTACCAAAGTCCAGCGGAGAGGAGACTGTGGCTTGTGCCCCAGCGGTCATGGCGGGTATGGAGACAGAGCCTTGGTAGGCGAAATGGGCAGGATATTGTGACTGAGTCTGCATGAGGATTAAGGGTAACAGAATCACACGGATGAATGTGCATTCTTATTTACATACCTGAGAGCAAGAATGATGGCAGAGGACCAGTTTTGTGATGGAAACCCATGATTTCATATTTGAAAATGTTGGACTGGATGTGGCTTCGAGATACCACACTGCAGAGAGCAAGTAGGTGATTGTGTATCCCTCCATCCGGTGCTCAGAAGCAAGTCTTGGCCAGATGTAGGCATTCTGGGACCTCTGGGTGTAGTTGACAGAGCTCTGGGTCACCTAGAGAGAGGAATAGCATGAGAAGACTCCCTAAAACTCACCTTGGAGACTCTCCAACATTTAGTTCCCAGGCAAAAGAGCGTATTTCAACCGGCAGCCTCTGGAACAAGTAAAGCCACAAGAAAATGGTTCAGGACAAAGGAGCCAAATGTTGCCGAGAAGTCGGTGTGAGAGGTCAGATGTTACAGGTCAGACGAGATGAGAACTAGAAGGACCCAGCAAACTCAGTGACATGGAGTTTACCAGGAGCCCGAAAACTTGCTCCCTAGGCAGGGTCACAGGTGAGAGAGCCAGAACAAAGTCCCCTAGAGAGGGGTTTGGGGAAGCGCAGAAAATGAGTAAAGCGGGTATAGGGTAAGTGAACAGAGAAGCCAGAAACTCGGAGGCCATGGTAGGAGTTGGAGATGCTTGAAATCCAGATTTGGGGAGATAGAGAGCATGCAATGACAGGGGAGGAAGTAAGGGTATAAGTGGACAGGAAAAGATTATAAAAACAAGGAGGTAAATCAGTAGAAATGAAATCCTCTTGGGGCACCTGGGTGGCTCAGTCCACTGAGCATCCAATTTCAGCTCAGGTCATGATCTCAGTGTTCATGACTTCAAGCCCCACATCAGGCTCCGTGCTGACAGCTCAGAGCCCAGAGCCTGCTTTGGCTTCTGTGTCTCCCTCTCTCTCTCTCTGCCCCTCTCCTGCTTGCACTCTGTGTGTGTCTCTCTCTCAAAAATAAACATTAAATTTTTTTTATTAAAAATTAAAAAAAAAAATGAAACCATCGTGTTAGATGCAGTGGTCTGGAGTCCAGAGAAGGGAGGTGGGAGAGGTCAAGATGGCAGCAAGGAGAAGGCAGAGAGGGTGACAGGTCACAGGGTGCGAGCATGACCAGAGTCGAGGTAAGGATATGGCCATGGAGGGTCAGTCCTCTGTGCCACCATCCATCCTGGGCCACCTGGTGGGGGAAAGAGGCAGCAGCCCCTGGAGAAGGCTGGGCACAGAGCAGGAGGTGGGCCATGGGACAAGAGAGCCTCGGGACTGTTGGGGATTTCAGAAGCACAGTGGAAGGATTCCCAGGGCGGGTGGGCAGGTAGCTGGGTCTGGGAAGGAAAAAACACAGCAAATGATGGGGATGACCACAGAGCAGAGGAGGACTGCCGGAGGGAGGGGCTTTCACTTAACACGTGGAATGATCAGACCAGCACAGCAAAGCACGTGGGCATCGGCCCTGCTGGTGCCAGTGGCCCGAGAACATGTCTCACTCAGCTTGGTGATAATGGCCCCCAGTCACATGGCAGTTGGCTATGGCCTGGCCGGTCGGGTCAGCCAGGTGCAGCTCACAGACACAGCCAGACGAGCGACTGAAATGTCCGACACTGTTGTAGGGTTGATTTTCATAGAGGAAACGGTGTAGGGGGAATGACCATCAAATCCCAAAATTAATTCTGTGCAAGTAAATTCCAAAACAGTTACTTCACACCAAATGGTTAAAATAACTTATTAATGGCTTGAATTATTCATTACTTATAGCTGGTTTTGTATCATGTAGCTACAGCCTAGAGCTATACTTTAACAAAAAGCTGCAATGTTTACTTATTTGAAGTAGTTATCAGAAATGGGAGTACACGATGGTAATTTTTGAAGCTGCTTGTAAAATAGCAGATTTCACACACACACACACGCATGCACACACACACACAGCACTGCAGAGAAAGCTAGTTCCTAATATCCCATTAGTAAGACTTTTTTTTTCATTTTATAATAAGTAATTAGCCAACCACATTAGGCAATAATGTGAGCTAGTAATCACTTTTTTATTAGAGAAATTAGACTGGATTCATTTTAAAACCCCATTTAATGCATATGTTGTAATGAATATGCAAAAGGTGTAAGTTGCTTAAGCAAAAGGTATAAGTTTGGGTGCCTCCTGACAAAAATAATGACTCAAGATGGACTGAAAGATAGAGTTTCTCTTCTCAAGTTGCGGGAGAACACTGTATTTGTACTTCCTGAAGGGTTGACTTTACATTATAAGGCAGACTAAGTTTGTCGTCGTCATTGTTATTGTTAAACCAAAAAAAATTTTTTTTTTTACATAATATACACACAACATAAAATTTACCATTTGAACCAATGTTAAGTGTACAGTCAGGAGCATTATGTACATTTCACGTTGTGCTGACACCATCATCCTTCTCCAGAACTTTTTCAACTCCCCCAACTGAAACTTTGTACCCATTAAACAGTAACTCCGTGTTCTCTCCTACCCCCAACCCCTGGCAACCACAATACTATTTTCTAAGGCAGACAATCTGCTGTCCTTTGAGAGTAGCTGAACAGGATGCATTTCATTTTCATAATACTTCGCCATCAGAAGCAGCAAGCAAGTGTCTCTCCAGTTATATGTGCAGTATCTTGGGTGGCTTAAACTGTTTATTGCGTATTTAGGAAACCCACAAATAAGTGTAGAGTGTCAAACATCTGCTTGGCTGGATTCCTTTCATCTGTGTAATTTGACACGTCATGAACTATCCTAGTTAGCTTCTGCATTCTTCTGAAGATCTTAGTAAAAGAGGCAACTTTTCATCGGGAAGAAAGTATCAGACTTCACCTCCTACACAACTCCTTGGTAATTATAGCATGGCCCTGTGAAGCCATCGGAGGGTTAAGGATTGCTGCTTACTACTTTAGCTAACAAATGCATCGTGAATTTAAGAGACTTGAGCAGGACTCCACACCCAGGCCACGCATCTTTGATGCATATGATCTTTGCCACTAAGAGTCAGGATGTGAAGATCTTCACTGTGAATTACATTATAGGTGATCTCTTCACTTCCAGGGCCTTAAATACCATCTATATGCTAATGCCCTCCACATTCCAATCACTCACACCACCCTCTGCCCTGAACTTGAAACTTACATATCCTACTTGCTATTAACACCCCCTTCTGATGTGTAACACTCATCTCCATACCGGCATGGCCCGACTTGCCCCGCTCCTGCCTTGGGCATTGCAGTGAAAGGAACCACGGAGCCCTCAGATGCTGATGCAGAAAACGCAGGAGGCTTTTCCCTTCTCCGTGCCCCCACGTCTCATTGAGCCTCATGAATCATCCAGTAGGATGTATTTTAAAGGTGAAAATGAGGTCCTGTCTCTGCCATCCTTATGACCTACCTTCTCACCAGATCCAAACCACTAGCGGCTCTCCTTTCCCTAGTGCAACCGCTCTTGGCTGATCCTTCTGTGTCTACGCTGACCTTTCCAGACCACATGGTGTGGTGTTTCATATTCTGAAATACACATCCAATCACTCCCCTCACTAGTGGTCCCCATCACACTTAGGATGAAACTGCCTCCTCCCAGGGTCTGCAGCCCCCTGTGAAGTCCAGCCCTCACCCACCTCTCTGCACACGGCTTACTCTGTGCCCACTTCGTCAGCCACATGGGTGAATCCACCTACAATCTCGAAGCCCTCACCTCTGCCTGGATTGCCCTTCCCCCAAATCTTCAACCACCATTTTTCTTTATCATCCAGTTGCCTACTGAAATGCCACTTGCCTGGAGAAACCTTTCTCGATCCCTTTCTGTAAGCCCTGTGCGCCACACCACACTCCTTCATCACGTGTGTCACCATCTGATATCATATTATTTGCTATCCATCTTCCCCACGGGGACGTGGGCAGGAGGACCTTGGTTTTGCTCTCTAATGTATCCTTAGTACCTGCGTGTAAAAGAAGAGTTTAATAGGTATTTGTTGAGTGCAGGATAACAGAATAATTCTTCCATCGCCATTTTATTTTTAAGCTCTAAACCTTATCAGTTGACTCATGTCCCCGATCTAAGAAACTCCAATCTCTTGTATTACCTCCCACTTTTCTCTCCTCCATGCTCCCCCTCAAACTATACTAGTCATGTTACTTCTATGTTGTAATAAATAATAGTATTTGCGCTCTGTTTTATAACTTGAGTCTGAGTTGTTTAGACAGAAAGTTCTGCGTTTGCATGAATCAGTGTCTACCAAGGTTTCTTTTTACCACATCTATCTCTTGGTTGATGGAAGTTTATTTCATCATTTTTAAAGAAATGCTCATGAGGATTAAAATCCCAGAGGTGTTGTTTGCTGGGAAATGTATACCCCCACCTGTAGAGCAGTTTTTCTGGTACCCTTCTTTCCCAGAGGATTTTACAGACATGAATCTATTACCTCCTGGTATGAAGATACTACAACTAAGAGAATTGAGGCCACCTTGATGCCTTTTTCTTTTGTCTGGACACCCATAGAATTCTTTGTTCTTATTTTCCAATGAATTCACTCCACTATACTCAATTTTGTTCAGTTTCTGCAAGTACTCACTGGATGTTTATGTTTTCTGTAGATTTAATTCTCTCTTTTAAAAATAGTTTATTTTTTGAACAAATCAAGAGACTAGATGCTGGTGAGGGTGTGGAGAGACGGGCACCTTCCTACACTGTTGGTGGGAATGTAAACTGGTGCAGCCGCTCTGGAAAACAGTGTGGAGGTTCCTCAGAAAACTATTGATAGAACTCCCCTATGACCCAGCAATAGTACTGCTAGGGATTTACCCAAGGGATACAGAAGTGCTGATGCATAGGAGCACATGTACCCCAATGTTCATAACAGCACTTTCTACAGTAGCCAAATCATGGAAAGAGCCTAAATGTCCATCACCTGATGAGTGGATCAAGAAGATGTGGTATATATACACAATGGAGTACTACATGACAATGAGAAAGAATGAAATATGGCCATTTGTAGGAAAGTGGATGGACCTTGAGGGTGTCATGCTAAGGGAAATAAGTCAGGCAGAGAAGGATAGACTCATAGGTCTAGCAGGAGAAACCTAACC
>NC_043701.1:7626461-7634541 GCF_006229205.1 Suricata suricatta | reverse complement strand
GGTGGGGGGCACTTGTGGGGAGAAGCACTGGGTGTTACATGGAAACCAATTTGAAAATAAACTATTAAAAATAATATATAAAAAATAAAAATAGTTTATTTTTATTTTTTAATTACTTTTTTATTTCAGAAAAAGAATTTAGTGATTCACCACTTACATATGACACCTGGTGCTCATCCCAACAAGTGCCTCCTTAATGCCCATCACCCATTTAGCCCATCCCCCTCCACACACACAACCCCTCCAGCAACCCTCAGGTTTTTTCTGTATTTAAGAGTCTCTTGTGGTTTGCCTCCCTCTTTCTTTTTTTTTTATTTTTATTTTTTTACATTTATTTATTATTGAGAGACAGAAAGAAGCAGAGCATGAATGGGGTAGAGGCAGAGAGGGAAGGAGACACAGAATCCAAAGCAGACTTCAGGCTCTGAGCGAGCTGTCAGCACAGAATCTGACTCGGGGCCCAAATGTATGAACCACGAGATCATGACCTGAGCTGAAGTCGGTCGCTCAACCGACTGAGCCACCCAGGCGCCCCCCTCTCTCTTCTTATATTATTTTCTTATTATGTCATGAATCTCTAAAAATGCCACCTGTGATTTCCCATTGTATTTTTTAATCTTTCATTATTACTCTTCCTTTACCAGTGTTAATCAACATTTGTCCCTTTACATTTTATTTTATTCATTTTTCTCGTTAGTCCTAGATCCTTCTGATTATATTTCCAGTAAACCCTAGTTTTTGTGTGCTGAGTTTTATGGGACTTTGGTTTCTGTGATGATTCTATTTTTTTCCTTCCATTTCTTTCCCCAAGATCTATGAGCTTACTTTTCGTCAACTTCTATTATATGCCGCCTCTTTCCAGAGTACTTCTATCCCTTTATCCCTTTGGGAGGGGGGTTCTTGTTACTTAGAGGATGTATGGTTGTACATTTATCTTCCATGTAGTAATTTTTTAATGTTTATTTATTCTGGAGAGAGAGACAGAGGATCAGAAGTGGGCTCTGCACTGACAGCAGAGGGCCCCATGATGGGAATCAAACTCAATTGTGACCTGAGCTGAAGGCAGACACTTAACTGACTGAGCCACCCAGGTACCCCTGCCTTCTAGTACTTCTTGTCTGATATATGTTCTCTCTCTCTCCCTCCCTCTCTCTCTCTCTCTCTCTCTCTCTCTGGCCTTCTGTGTGCTGCACTTAAAAATATTAGGCATGTTTTTCTAAGTCTTATGTTCTTCCTTTTTCATGTTTACTCATCACTGCACAGGAGACTCCTTCTGCTTAAATATTTGCACAAAGAGACTATAGGGAAGGGACAAAGGTAATAACTCAGGACAACACGCTTTGCAGTTTGTCCTGATGTCTTTGATGTCTTTGTGTGTCTCAGCCCCAGGGAGTGAATCTGCTTGGGGCTGGCTGTGTGCGACATGCAGTACAAGTTCCTGTGTCATTCCGAGCTCTTACTTCCCTTCATTTAGCAAAAAGAGGTAATTTCAGGGCTGTGTGTCATACACATGCTCTCCTCCACTTGGCCACACAGACGGTCTGACTCTAGAAAATGTGTCATGGCCCTTACTTCCTCATTCAGGCTCCCCTTCCCAGCCACTCTGAGTTGCCACACTGGACATAGGGAAGCTTGGTCATCAGACCATGAAACTGGACATGTTCCAAACTGGATTTTTCTGTTTTGTTTGTTTTGGTTTGGGTTTTTTTTCCTCTTCGGATGCCACCTAATTAGAAGGGCTCTTGTTTGTACCAGCTCTGCCCGAGTGCTGCGGGACGACGGGCCTCTCTCTGTGCCCCTCACCTGCCTACCACACTCACAGTCTTTTTCCTAGTATGGCCTGGTCCCTTCTTTAGGCATTTCCAGATTTTATTAAAAACAGAGTTTCCTTTTTTTTTTTATAACAGCCTTATTGAGCTATAATTCACATACGACATAACTTGTTTTAAATGATATCATTCAGGGTCTTTTAATATATCCATGCAGCTGTGCAATCACCACCCCCGTCAACGTTAGAACATTTTCATCAACGCAAAAGGAAGCCCCACACGCTTTAGTAGCTTCTCTCTCTCCCCCCATCTCAGCCCTAAGCAACTACTTGTCTCCTTTCTGTCTCTGTGGACGTGTGTCTCCTGGACACCACAGATAAGCAGAATCATACCAGGTGTGGCCTTTTGAGGCTGGCTTTTTTTTGTTTACTAAGTAAATTATTTTCAAAGTTCATGCACCAGGTAACATGCCAGAACTTTCTTCTTATTGCTGAATTCTGTATCATTCCAGGAATATGCCACATTTTATTTAGTTCCCCTGTTCATGGACCATTAGTCTGTTTTCACCGTTGAGCTGTTATTAAGAAAGTTACTATAAACTGTTGTGTACGAGTGTTTCTGTGGACACCTGTTTTCAGTTTTCTTGGAAAAATTGAATTTTTAATTTTCAATTGAAATTGAAATCAAGTTTTCAATTTTCTTGGAAATTTGTTTTCAATTTTCAATTGTTCTTTTCCAAGATGTCAAATCGTGGAGTCAAATAGTAATTCTGCGTTTCACATTTAAGGAATGCCAGACTGTTTTGCAAAGTGCCTACACCATTTTACATCCTCATTAACATTATATGAAGTTTCCAATTTCTTCACCTCCTCATCAACACTCGTTAATGTCGTTGTGTGTGTGTGTGTGTGTGTGTGTGTGTGTGTGTGTGTGGTCTTCCTGGTGAGTATGAAGCAGTATTTATAGTTTTGATTTTCATTTCCCTAATGAATTGGTGTTGAGCGCCTCTCTACATGCTTATAGTCCATGTACATGTCTTATTTGGAGAAATTTCTATTCAGATCCTTTGCCCATTTTTTAAATTGGGTTATTTGTCTTTTTATTTATTGAGCTGTCAGAAGTTCTTTATGTATCCCAAATAAAAGTCCCTTATCAGATGTATGTTTTACAAAAAATTTCCCCCTTCAGTGAGTTCTTTTAACATCCCTAATAGGATCTTGTGAAGAACAAAAGATTAGAATTTTGGTGATGTCCAGTCTATTTCCTTGCTACTGCCTGTGCATTCAGTGTCATATCTCTGAAACCACTGCCTACTCTGAAGTCACAAAGATTTATGCAATAGCCTTTTCTAAAAATGTAATAGTGTTAGCGGTTATATTTATGTCTTTGATCAATTTGAATTCCTTTTCATATATCAAGTGAGGCCAGAGCCCAACTTTATTCTGTATGTAGATATCCAGTTGTCCCAGGTCAATTTGCTGAAAAAAAAGCCAGTCTTCCTTTGATTAAATTGTTTAGCACCCTAGTTGAACATCAGCTGACCATAGATGTACCATGCTGTCTACCTTTGGTAAGAGGTTAAATTGAAATTGCAAAAGCAGACATCCTTGTTTTAGTCCTGATTTTAAGCAGAAAACATTCAGTCTTCCACCATTAAGTATAATGTTAGCTGTGGTTATTTTCTTGCCCTTTATCAGTTTGAAGAAGTCCCTTTCTATTCTTAGTTTGTTGAGCGTTTTTATCACGAAAGGGTGTTGAATTTTGTTAATGCTTTTCCCACATTTATTGAGAAAGCAGTATGGTTTTCATCCTGTGCTTTTGACATGGTACATTAAAATCATTGAGTTTGGTATGTGAAACCAACCCTGAAAATCCATCTTATTTATGGCATATGATCCTTTTTATATTATGGGATATGGTTTGCTAGTATTTTTGAATTTTTTTGCACCTAATTCTGAAGAGATATAGATCTGTGATTTTGTTTTCTTATGATGTATTTTTCTGATTTTGGTATGAGGATAGGACTAACCACCTAGTTTTAGGAAGTGTTTCTTCCTCTTCTATTTTGTGGAAGATTTGTGAAAATTTTTTAAGTTATTCTTTAAGTGTTCTGTAGGGTCACCCGTGAATCCCTCTGGGCTTGGACCTTTCTTTGTGGGCAGTTTCTAAAAAAATATTAGTCTTTATTTACTATAGGCTATTAAGGTATTTTATTTCCTTTTGAGTAGTTTTTTGGTAGTTCATGTCTTTCTAAGCATTTGCCCATTGCGTCTTATTTAATTAGTTGACATATAGTTATTCATAGTATTTACTTATAATCCTTTTTATTTCTCTAAGGCCTAAATTAATGCCCCATATTTCTTTTTTTTTTAATGTTTATTCATTTTTGAGAGAAAAAGAGACACACACAGAGCATGAGTGGGGGAGGGGCAGAGAGAGAGGGAGACACAGAATCCAAAGCAGGCTCTGGGCTCTGTCCTGTCAGCACAGAGCCTGATGTGGGGCTCAAACGCACTAACGGTGAGATCATGACCTGAGCCAAAGTTGAACATTCAACTGACCGCACCAACCAGGTGCCCCAGTAATGTCCCATATTTTCATTCCTCATTTTAGTAATTTGAGTATATTCTGCCCACGCCTCCCCTCCATGGGAAAGTCTACTTCAAGGTTTGTCAATTTTATTGATCTTTTCGAAGAACCAATTTTGGGTTTTGTTGATTGTCTATTTTTTTCTTTTCTCCATTTTGCTTTCTCTGCTCCTACTTTTATTATTATTTTTTTTAGTGTTTGTTTCCCTTTCAGAGAGAGATAGACAGACAGAACATGAGTGGGGGAGGGACAGAGAGAAAGAGAGACATAGAAAAAGTGGGCTCCCAGCTCATGCTATTGAGCACAGAGCCCAATGCGCCGCTGGAACTCAGGAGCTGTGAGATCATGACGTGAGCTGAAGTCAGATGCTCAACCGACTGAGCCACCCAGGCACCCCATCCTCTCCTATCTTTATTACTTCCTTCCTATTCTTACCTTGGGTTTAGTTTGCTTTTCTTTTTTCAGTGTTTGCATGGTATATCTTTCCCATCTGTTACTTTCAAGCCATTTAAATAATTTTAGTCTAAAGAACATCTCCTCCTATAGAGAGCATAAAGTTAGATCTTATTTTTCTTTTAGCCAGTCTGACAATTTCCAACTTTTGGATTATTTTACCCTTTCAAATTTAATGATATTACTAATATAGTTTATAGCTGCCATTTTTACTTTGTTTTCTAAATCTCACGTCTTTTATGGCCCCCTGTGCTTTCTTTACTGTTTTTACTGCAGTAAACAAATACTTTCTGGTGTTTCTTTTTTAACTTCTAGTTTTCTTTTCTGGCTTTGGGTGATTTCAGGGATCAAGGAGAAGCAGAGGTCTTTATGCTCCCATTTTAAACCAGGAGTTCTCTGTTTCGGATCTGTGTTTCATTACTCTGTGCAGTGTCCACGGTAGACATGTGTGAGCTTCATCACAAACCCTTCCCTCCTGGACACCTTTCCAGCTTAGTTCAGTCACAGAGTCGGAGGATGCTAGCAAGGGAATCTGGACTCTTGTCCTAGCTATTAACCAGCTACATGATCATAGGACAGTATCTCTCTTGGGCTGATTTTCTTAAGTGTAAAATGAGGGCGTTGCATTTGATTTTATTTAGTATTCCTTTTGATGCCAGTATATTAAAATTCTAAGAAATGATTATGTGACCCTAAATACATAAGCACATGAACCAGGTAGAGTCAGAACCTTTTGCCTCTTGGACTAGACAGTCTACAACAGAAGCAACTTGGGACATAAGACTTAACTGGGTCTACACTATAGTAAAGTAATTATTTGTTTTACACCATTGGCCAGGATCCCATAAACTATCCCCTTATGTGTGAATGACCATCATATAGGAATGGGAAGAAATACAGACTTTGAAATTATCTCTAATCCAGTCTATAACCCAAGAGTCCTCATTAGCATAAGAGCTTTGTGTCCATTCTATATGCATGTCCAATTATTTTGTAAAGATATTTTGCTAGCACATCCATTATCCATTGACCATCTATATCGTGTATCCCTCTCAGTGGTGACTTATGTGCTGTTATATACCAAGAAGGCATGATCCCTACTCTAATAGGCCCCATTTTCAAATGAAAGGGAGAATAAATGCAGAGCACTTTTAATTATTAATGACAATTGAAGGGAGCTTTAGCACAACTAATTCCAAAGACATTTCTATTTGGCTTGGAATTTTAATATGATTTTTGACAGATCCATTTACCTAATTATATTTCATCTAGGATAGTATTAAAATGAGCTGCTGTTCTCGAAGCACTTACCAACGGAGTGGTGGGAGCCTGGTTGCAGAGCATGTTGGTCACAGCAGGAAGCTGGTCCAGGATTTGAAAAGGTTTTGTGAATTATCCATAACAAGGAAAACCTTTGTGTAGATAAGCAACAATCGAATATACACAAAACCACTGTTGACACACCACAAACTTCTCTATAACCGGGCACAGCTGGGCAAGGATGCCGGAGGGGATTCGAGGGGTGACTGGAGCCAAGACGATCAGTCTGTAGAAGCTTCGTGCCGATGCCCTCCTGCAGCACTGTTTCTTAACATCTTTACAAATGTTCCCGGTCCAGCTGTTTCATGGAACAGTGTAGACTTTTATGACCTCTCTTTGTTAGTTCCATTCATTCTTTTACCACCGTGAATGAAGAGTGGATCCCAGACAACTGAGTGTTCTAGTTACTTTCTGATCAAAATCATGGAAGTATTTCCAATCATTTAAGGGATTCGAGAATCCAGAAATATCTTGACATTTATAATTCCAGGCTTATCTGCCCACCGAGCATCAGTCTCACCCGGATCCCTGTGGTTACTTGCTATTAAATTGCAAACCCTAGCCTCCTATTTACAATCCTAGTTGGAGGAGCACTGATTTCATCTCCATAATTACTTTAGCAAGAATTTATCTCAGTAAGACACCTATATTTACTCAGGATTATATTATATTATATTATATTATATTATGCATGTAGTCTGCTGGTCATATATTGTGTTGTTTTAGTCTTTAGTCCTTTGGAGCAATTTCTCAATTTACCTTCCTATTTTATGAAGACCTCTTCAATTGAATATTTTGCATTTCAGTTTCCCTTAAAGCCAACCAAATATGTTCTTACTGACCAACAATGAATAGGGTATTTAACAAAAGCCGATACCTGATTTAACACATACACACAGTCAAACCATATATTAACCTTTCCATTTTTAAACTCCTTGAAACATTAAAGAAAAAAATTTTTAAAGGGGGGACAGCACCTGGGTGGCTCAGTCCATTAGACATCAGACTTCAGCTCAGGTCATGATCTCACAGTCCATGAGTTCAATCCCTGTGTCAGGCTCTGTGCTGACAGCTCAGACCCTGAAGCCTGCTTTGGATTCTATGTCTCCCTCTCTCTCTGTCCCTCTCTGCCCCCCCCCCCCGCTAACACTGTGTCTCTTAAAAATAAATAAACATTAAAAATACATTTTAACTGCCTGATAACAACTATCCTGTGACGTCATTGCCCAAAATATGTTCCACGGAATACTATTTAACAGATACTTTGTCAAAAAGTTTTAGGAAACATTAAGTAAAACAAAGTTAAACAGGTTTGATTATTTGAGGACTTATCAGGGACCTGAATAGGCTAATGTAACTTATGAATCTCCAGGAAAGGAACATAAGACAATCCCCTGACATTTTTCATTGACCATTTAGTATGAATTGTGTTTTGAGAAATGCCCTTTGAGTGATGTCCTAACATAAATTTATAAAGGGAAAGAGATAAATATTTGGGCTGTGAAGACTAGATCTTGTCTACTCCTTTTATTTCTAGGTAGTACAAAAACTCCTCATCAAAATTTTAACATTAAACAAATAGCTTAGGAATTTCAATGTAAGCTGAAAAATATGATAATAACACAAAGCAGCTCTTGGGTGCCTATAGTTAGCCTTCAAATAGCATTATGCTAGTAGTCTAATGCAGTGGAAGCCCTGACAGGTTTGTGTTTTTTGTAATGCAAGTGCCTGATGTAAGCTTTGATTGCCATCAAAGACGTCCCCACTTCACAGAGGACTATCTGGAGTAAATACATTGCCAGCATGTCTGCCAGGACCAGATAAAGAGCCAGATCACCTTCCCCCACTGAGGCTCCTTTGGCTTAGAAATTTTGACTGATCTCAATAACAGACCATTTGGGCTACTTGTCTTTTTTCTTCCCTGTGCTTTAAATTCATGCTTTCATATA